>NW_015114109.1:76195-94869 GCF_001443285.1 Poecilia latipinna
ATGTGAAGCACTTTGAAATGCCTTGCTGCTGAAATGTGCTATACAAATAAAATTTGATTGATTGATTGATTGATTTGGAAGATATGAGTTTGGACATTTAAATTCCCTTTGATGTCCATAAAGTTCATTTGAATTGAATTGAAATGAACCGAACATGTCATGTCGTGGAAGTTATGTGAAATTATGTACGACACAGTGTTCAGTACGCCACCTTGAGTTGATATAGTGTCATTCCCGTATATCTTCACATAGCAGTTTCTATGTGAGAAAAGGTGAATTACTGCAAAGTTTGCTGTCCTGACATGTTACTTAAAGGGAATTTCAGCTGTTGGTTTGACGGTCAGTGTGTGTAAAGCTCCAGTATCATGCTTCATGTTCAGTCTGTTAACATAATTGGCCCCATTTCTGCTCGGGAACCTTTTATGGTTTGGTTTTATTTGTCTCTTTGTCTCAGGGCTACTGAACATATTTTTTATGCCATTCCTGGATTCAATCAGTGCTAACAGGATAACTCTGGGCAGATTTTGGGCAGACGCCCATAACATTTGCCAGGACACAATTTGGCATAATTGCAGGACTACTATAGGAGACGTAAGATCACATGACACACACACACACACACACACACTGTCAGCCACCTGTACACCTCCAAGCAGTGCCTGCAGTGTCACCCACCATCCAGCATGTGTGCACATGTTCAGGATTGAAAATAAGTGCTTGCTCTCCCTCCAAAGAACATTTTTTAGGAGTTGTTGCTAAATTTCAGGCGTACACTTTGACATCCACCTGTCCTTTATGTGCCTGTTTCCCCTGTCTTGAACTGTTGCACGGTTTCTCTGGAGGATCTCGTGTCTTTGAGGCCTCAAAGTTATCTCTAATCTCAGTTTCTGTCTTTCCTTCAAAGAGCGCCTGCTTTAATATCGACTTGAACGCCACCCCAGCTGTCACACTGCATCACCTCGGTGGCTGTTTTTAGCAGCAGAGCAGCGTATCCTTCCTCCTATATCTTTTCCTCACATCAGAACATCTGCATTTGGACAGCACGTTTCAGGTGATTGCTCAGTGACTGAGACTGTTGGTAGAGCATCAAACATTAATTAAGAACGAAACTTAGCACAGGATGTAACCTAGATGTGACTCTGCATTGAGCTGTCAGTGTTAAGAAGACACACAGAGAGGATTTCCTCATTAGTTTATCTCTGTGAAATTAGGTGGATTTTTACTAAGGAAATAGTTTTGTCGTATTATAGAGAAGAGAAAGAAACCTTTGCTATTGTAAAGCAACAACAGCACCAAGTGTTGCTTTGCTCAAAGACTCATCCAGAGCTTTTTTTTATTACTTTTCTGATGATGACAAGTTGTAGAACAGCTTGAACAGCCACAGTGTCTTGGCATGTCAGACATACAGTCTGTGGACTGACACTAGTGACAGAAAAATGTAATGGTTTCTTTCACCCTTGGTTTGTTTCACAGCCCAGCCGTTGCCCTGGCAAATAACCCATTTTATTATTTATCACCACATTTTTTTTTTAATTAAGTCAAGATTAATTAGCAAAATCCTATTTATGAGTTTATTTTGTTTTATGTTGTTTCATTTGAGGATATCGGGGCACAAACCAAGGCTTATTGAAAATTTAGTTTAATGACATTTTTTGTTTATTCTTTTCAGTGGAAAATGGTAAGAAAGTCGTGAACTGCCTGAACATGCCCGCATGTTTTCCAGAGTTCATAGCAATTGGGAGTGACTTGAACCAGGCAGGACTAAGATCCATGTTGATTTTGTTACGACACGCAATGAGGAGGGTGACAGGGAGAGAAAAAGATCTTTAATGTTCACCGTTAGACAACATTAAACCAGGGATTTTCAAAGTACGGTTGCTGTTTGTGGCCCTCAGGAGGATTTCTGTACAGCAAGAATGGTGCAAGTTTATATTTTTTTTCCATTTTCTTCCTCTTTTTTACACCTGATGATGTTAAACCATGTCGCAAAAAGATTGGCATCCACTTTACATTAGACACTTTAGATGCCAAATTGCTGCTTAGGAAAAAAAACGAGATAAAAAAAAACATTCCTGCAGAACTGAAATACCAGGAGAATTTAGGAAACATCTGTTGGCAGCTAGCAGAAATCTGAAAATAGGACATCGTCAAGTGGTTCCTTCAATAATCCAAAATATATGGTTAAATAAGATAAATTGTTAATGAGAAACGAATTCAATGTACTTCCATGGCCACTCCAGGCCCTGAACTTGAGTCTAATAGAAAACTGTCGGTGAGCTGAAGAGGAGGAGCGTCAAAGGACCCAGGACTCGTCCTCTGAGACCTGATGGTCTGCTGATAGATGATGTTTGCAGGAGGTCAAATGTAGACTACTTCTAAATATACACTTAAGATGAGCGCAGAAGGAAGGCACACTCTTTCTCCTGGGTCTGCTGCTCTCAGCTTGGTTATTACCCCAACAAACAAGCAGCCAGAAGGCAGGATGCAGGCTGGCATCAAGTTCACGTGATGATGAATTCAGATTATTAACATTTATTCATATCGTTGTTGTATGATAAAGTTTAAACAGGAGAGAGAATAATATTTAGTTCAATTGTATTTGTTCATTATTAAATATTGATAAATAAACGATAAATAAAGAAATGAGAATTTCTTGAAATTATATAAACAAGTTTTGCAAAAATGTGCAAAGCAAAACATTTTGTTTTCAGTTTCTATTCAGCTTTTGCTGTCACAGATTCACATCATAGTCTTCATCTTTGTTTGGCCAAATTTGGTTTAGTACAGATATTTTTGTTGTTCTAATCTTAACATTTGAACATCTCAGTCTTCCTTATCTTGGATTTTTCTGTAATCACGTATTTCTGGAACATGACTGGGAGATTTCAAGTAGCTTCACGTTTGATTCTTTTCACATTTTTGTTAGTTATCTTGTATTTTTTATATTTTTTCATACAACCTTAGAGCCTGGCATCCATTTGAAAGAATTGTTTTCCCCTCTGAAGCTGTTAAAACAATTTTTCAGTCGATTTGGCCTGAGGAAGAGAAGTGACCTAATAATGACGTACACCTGGATGTGGGGCATTGATCTCTGTAGGCCATCATCCCGTATACACAAATCCAATACACATTTAATTTTTATGTGCTGGAATTGGAAGCATACATAAAAACAATGATATGATCGAACAGCTAGTTGCCTGATGCACACACAGTGTGTTTTCACAGGCCCATAACAGATTATATATTGTGTTTTTGATGTTGAAAGAAAGGAGACTTCTTCACTGAGCTCAGTTTCTTGTCACACCAGTTACTACTTTAACCTATGTTTTGTTTCTGCACACCTACAGCAGTACAGGACGGCTTGTGTGCAGGAAATGGGGAAAAGCAGATAAACACACGACCAGTGTGCTTTTCTAGGAGACACTGATGCCCATAAGTCATTTGTCTCTGATGCTGGACTTTTGTTTCTGTTATGTTTCCAATTCGTTGCTCGGCTGTCTGATTTGAGAGGGGCTCGTTGTGTCTGAATCACAACAGGAGTTTATTTTGTTGTTTTTTTTTTTTTCATGGAGCTAGCTGTCAAGCTATAACTTTCAGATTACTTTCTGCTCCGTCAGAGTCTTGATGACCTAAATTGCTGTTCTTTTCAGCTTTGGGGACATTGCAGCTCTGCAAAAGGATGCGGAGGGACAAAAATCACACCAGTCAGTCAACGTCATGCAATAGAAAATATAAAGATTACATATAAAGACAACACAGAACTTGAAACTCTATATCAAAGAAATACATGAAAGGTACTAGTTTATACAGAAATGTTGTATTAATTTAATACATGTTTATCCAACATAGAAATAACCCAGTAAATCAAAAAGATCTCATCTCAGGCATGGATTTCGGATTAGTTTTTTAACTTTGTTTCTTTTAATTGATGGTTTTGCAACATCCAACTTAGATTAAATCGAACAGATTTGGGTGGACATTTCTTACTGTGGATTTTCTAGACAATGTCCAAGGTATGCATTCAGGCTAAAATATGTCCACATAACGTTACACATTTCTCTGAGCAAGTTGTATCTTGGCGTCAGACTTTTTGTAGCCATCAACAGCTTCAGCCATAATGCTGGTCCGATATGTTGCCTTGTGTCTTGGCAGAATTTGTCGGGTTTCCTTGCATAACGTAGCTTTTAACAGTCAGAAAACTCAGTCCTTGTCTCTTCTCATCATATGTTGACACCTGGACATATTTAGCTGTTCTAATATAAATATGATCCCAATCATGTCATATAATCGTACCATTCAAACCATTATTTTTCCCACAACGGCAAAATAAATGATCAAGAATCCAAAATGTTTGACCTTCATGATCTATCTTATGTTCCTTTTTTTTGATTGAAGTCAACTGTTGCTCCACAGTAGGGGTTAGCCTTTATTTGTTTCACTTTGTAAAACATCTTTAGGCGATTAATCAGTCAGATTCCGATCATTTGAAATCTTTTCCTGTCCTCTTGTAATCATATTAAAAAAGCATCTCATCCTGTCTGTTCTTGGCTCTAATGAACCTCTGAAGTGTGCAGACTCCAAAGCAGTGATTGACTTCCCACCCGCTCTTTGCTCTCTATAAACAGCTCACGGACACTTCCAATTAGTGTCCGGTCCGCTGCATGCTAGCTTCAGTCCCCAGGCCTATCATGTTGGAGAGAAGCCATTTGATTGGGTGTCTCAGGTTGGCAGTTCATCATGAACAGACTGACTGGGCGGTGGAAAAGGCTTAGAGCATTTTAATTTTCTCGCTCCATTCTCCAAACGCTCATCTCCTCTTTGCCACATCCCTATCTGGGTTCTGTTTCTGTAAGCTGGCAAAGCCTTTAAACAAAGTTAGATCAGTTCCACCATCCAAACATATTTCATGAATATTAAAGTGAGCAGGAAAGGAGATGTGTACATTGCGTGCAAAAGCGCAGTCACTCAGTGCTGGTGTTCAACGTGATCATAATTTATATTCAGACTTGTTATTCAGTGTGCACACCTCGTGTCGTTTAGCTGAACTGATAAGAAACTGCTCCGTATCCTCCAGTGTCGCCTCACTACGATTCTCCTCTCCCAAACAACCTTGATGGTTCAATCTGACTTTTAAGCCTGTTTTCCTATTCTTGCACTGCTGTGCTTTAATGAAGCATTCTGGTCTTGCAGGGAAGCGTCGTCAGAGTTACCCTTGGTCTGACATTGATAATGTTTCACAGTGAGGTGTGTGAGATCGTCTTGAACATATTTTCTTTGAGCTAAACGAACGTTGTCTCATCTGACATTTTTCCCCAGGAACGTGCTTGTAAGGCGGCGCTTAAGTTCGGAGAAGTCAAAGAAATAATTTGATGCACCCTCTGCCACCCCCTCAGGTCGGGTTCGTGCTGCACTACTCGTCTCTGTCGACGATGCTGTGGCTCGGGGTGACAGCCAGGAACATTTATAAGCAGGTGACCAAGAAGTCTCCACAGAGTCAAGACGGTGACCCACCTCCACCCCCTAAACAGCCCCTGTTGAGGTAAGCACTGATGTCCTCCTTAGCCTTGACTTGTATGAGGTGAAAAGGACTTAAACCGTCATGTCGATCTGTGCGTGCATTCGTTTTCATCTTTCTTCCAGTTTTTGCTGCTTGTGCTGTGTAGTTCTTTGAAGGTCAAACTCTGGGTCAGTGCACAACTTTCCTATTTCATCTTAGACTTTAGGGTCTTCAAGGTGTTTCCAGGCAATTCCTGTTCCAAGTTTCTTTTTTTTTGTACAAGCATTGGTGAACAAATCATTCAAATCAGTTGAAACACAGATAGAAGACATCCATTATTTTTGCTTGTGAGTATTTAACTCTGTTAAAAATGGTCGGACGCTGCCTATTTCCAGCAGACAACGTGGTAGAGGCAACCAACAGCTGGTCATGAACACACTCAAACCCCAGGGCAATGTGTAATCTTTATTTGATCCAAGATGGATGTGTTCCCACTGGGCTTGATGTTAGCCTTGCATACTGGGGTAGGGTTAGGAGACGGGTGTTGGTTCAGGCACTTGTAGCAGTTTGTCTGGTAACGCCTGTGAATTGTTGGTCATTTTCTGCACCACTTTACTTGGAGAGTCACCTCGTTGTGACTGCATGCCAGTGGAGGGTGAGGATGACCCGCTGTGTTCAGGGGTCGTTTTTATATGTAGGTGGCCTGATTCCTGGTCTGTGTCCATCCCAAGGCCGATGCTGCAGCCTGCAGCACCGCCTACCCAACCTGCCCTCTCCTCCAATATGATGACAAACTGTTTCTGCCTCCACTTCTTTTCAGCAATGCAACATAATCATTACAGGTTTTCCTAATGCTAATGAGACTTGTGATAAACTAATAAGTAGATAAAAAACATAATTAGTGTTTTTGCTATAGGTATATTACCAACATAGACCATAGATATGAGAATTCATCATTTCCATCTCAACAACATGGTTGTACTGACAAAGCTGCATCTGGTAAAGATATACTGAATTCTGAAAAACTAAGGTTGTCTGGTATACATTTGCTTTCATTTGAACTTTTGTACACATTTTACATCACTAAGATCATACTAACATTGTCCTTGAAATGTCAGATGAAACAATAATTTGTGGTTGGAGAAACGTTTGATGTATTTAAAGAAGTAAGCATTTAATCCTGTTTGCGTCGGTGCCATCGGCAGTGGTGATGCCGGCGAAGATTAGTGAAAACACAAACTTCACCTCAGCTAGAAAGGTTAAATCTTCCAGAAATAATTTACCATACAATACTGACTTGTTTAATATTTTAAATTAAATAAGTTTGTAAATAGTTTTTGCACTTTTCACAGATAAAATCTTCACAGAGACAAAGAAAAACTAAATTTCATGTTTTTCTAAAACTCATTCATTGGAGGCGTAATTGATCAGTTACTTTGGGATATTGTCAGAGTTTTTTTTTTTTTTTTTTTTTGTTTCCTGTTTGTCCAAAACGTCGACCTGTGATTTCTGAGCTGCTCTGGGTGAAGGGAAGGTCAGCCATGATGATCCGCTCAGTCCTACAGGTCCTGAAGACAGCTTTCGAAAAAATGCAGTTAAAGAAATGACATCATTTTAAAACTGCATTTAACTTTATTTATATTGTCTTTGCCAGATGAAAAATTAGTCTGATGATCTAAAACACACAAAACCTTGTATGAGTCGTATGACCCTTCTTATTTTTTTCATGAAATAAATTGCTGATCGTCTCAAATTCACAGGTAGTTTTATTTTCTGTGGAATAATTTATTAATTTGAGGTATTTTTAAATCCTTGGTCAGGCACACAGGAGTCCACCTTTTATCTAATTTTATCTGCAGGTGTTTTATCTGGATGTCTCGGAAAGCTCTCTCAACATGACAGGTGATGATGGCTCATAGGCGAGGATGCCAGATCTTTGATGTCAGAAGTTTAAATTAGGCTGGTTTCATCTTTTATTTTTAAAAAGATTTTAACAACTGGCATCTCTTATGCGCGCCCTGATCGTATTTCTTTTTGCAGATGGAATATGGAAACATTTGTTTATAAAATTAGATGTATTCAACAGTTTCCCTTTCCTTCTTTTGTATATGACTGTGCATGGCCACTGATTTTGGTTTTTGGGTTTCTTTATTTGCTCTCCTTGTCTTTCTCCTGTGTTTCCCATCTTTTGTTTTGTTTCGAGGGCAGCGATGGTTTTAATAGGACGAGTTATTGAACAGTTTATCTGCAGAGACACATGCAGCTTGTGAAGACTGTTGTAACTCGACATAGCTGTCAGATTTTCCTCTGCGTACCACTCTGGTCTCATTTTGGGGTTTTTTTTAGTGATCATATTTAATCAGTTACAGAAACTGTTTGTAGAGCTGACATTCGAGACAAACTGCAGCTTATGTAACACTCACAGCCTTCAGATTACAGCATAAAGATAAACTAAACCTCCCTTAAATGCCACTAAGCACTGATCAATAAAGCTTTTTGCTGGGTATTGGGCAGCTTTGTTACATTTTCTGGCTTCCTGTGAAGTTTATTAAGTTTAACTGAAGCATTTTAATTAAAAAGCCTGACGGAGCAGCTTCTTTCTCTCACTACTATAAGAACTTATTGGAGGATTCAATCCCACAATTCTCTGCCTATCCTGGCATAATCTTGGAATACTTAAAACTATTGCTATGGGTTAGTTGTTTTTTTTTTCCTGCAAAATAATGCATTGTAGTTGCAAGCTTGCAATTTGTTCTTTACAAAGGTTTGACAAACATTTAAGAGGATTAGCTGTTAGACCCATCCAGAGGTCCTTCTGCAGTGAGAAGCTGTTCTGTGAACTCTGATGCAAATCTACAACAGTTTCATTTAAACGATCAAAGGTAGATAAACAGATGCAAACTGGGGGAAAACACTGCATATGTTCTGTACTGTGCCATATCTGAATTAGTTTAGTAAATTGTATTCAGCCTTTACTGACCTTTGAACTTCAAGAGTATTCCAGTGACTCACAGCAACAAGGACCAGGGTTAAAGTCTGTGATTGGGTAGAGTTTGCATGTTTGAGTGTCTGTTCTGGGACAGACTGGAAAAATATCAAAGGTGTAACCCACCAATAGAAATAAGCGAAGATTTGGCATGTAAAGAAAATAGATTAATGGTGGATTTTCACGTCTAAAAAAAAAAAACCAAAGCAATAAAAAAATTTTGAAGTAAAGTTTCTATCAGGATTTGATCCCAACAGGTCGTTGCTTTAAAATCAAAGATCTCATTTACCAGAGAGGAAAGAAAAATTACAAACTCAGTAACAAATAATTGGCAAATATGACTCAGTTAAAGTATTGGCTAAAAACTAGAGCAGGATTCATAAAAAGATTTAGCTGATCTCACTTAACAGTTTAGTTTTCTGTTCAAAAAAATAAAATAAAAAAAAACTTCCAAATTACCAAAAAGGCAAACATTTTATTCTCAAGCTGCTCCCACATTGTTTTCTAACTTTTTAGCCTTTATGAGCAACACAGTTTCTGACAGGCGTAAGAATGAGAAAGATTATAATATCATAACAGAACAAAATAACAAAGTATGCAAAAAACAAGAATATTAAAGGAATAATAAAACAAGAAGAGAAGCAACTTAGAGGCTGTGTTTGACTTTTTTCAGGAACGTTCCACCCTCGTTCCTCGTTGCCAACAAATGACTCACAAAGTACGGATGATATTTAGAAAATGAGAGACTAATTCCTGCACTTAAATGTCAACATTGTTTTGTGAAACTGTTCCTACTCTTAAGTCACTTCTAATATTTTTAGATGTCAGTTT
Organism: Poecilia latipinna; assembly: GCF_001443285.1. Taxonomy (NCBI): domain Eukaryota; kingdom Metazoa; phylum Chordata; class Actinopteri; order Cyprinodontiformes; family Poeciliidae; genus Poecilia; species Poecilia latipinna. The sequence continues at coordinate 85,510 of NW_015114109.1, forward strand.
TCTAGGACAAATACTCTTATGCTCAGTTCATACACAATCAATGTGATGTGAAACAGTTGCACTGCAAAGGTTTTATGTTAACTCTGATCTATCGGCAGCACACATGCAGGTGTTAAATGATATATCCTTAGCTCACAAAAACATTTAAAGGACGCGTGACATCTAGAGAAATTAAAGAAGCAGAATTTAACCAAATTTCATTAATCCGACAAAATGGACCATGACTCAGCCAGACAAACAAAGAGCAGATTAGCTTCAGGTTAGCATTCAAAAAACTGTTTTAGGCTTAAACCATAAAGTCCAGGTTTCAACCACTGATAGTTGACATACTGACAACTTTAAAAATAATTGAATGCTAATAAATCCTGCGGTTTATAAAACTCAGCGAAGTACTGGCAGCCGTACATCAGGGCACCTTTACGTGAAACGTAGCATTCAGAGTGAATTCAGTTACTGGTAAAGCAGGGAAAAGTTTGAACCTCAAACCTCTGCAGCATCATTTGAAATTAAAGATAAAAGGAGAAGATGGAGATCAGGAGACCTGATGTACTTTGTGCTGGGAAAGTGGTGAACTTTTGAACTCCAGATTTGCACTAGTAAAACTTTCTCAGTTATTTTGACTTTAGGTTCAAACATATGTGCCCCGAAGTCCAGACAGTGCTGAACGTCATACAATGGCACCAACTTCAGCCCAGTTGTCTGTGTGTAGGTTTTTACCACAAACACTAGTACCTATAAAAATATACACAAAGAAATGATCAAACCCCGAATCCGCTCAGGGATCTATTCCTGAAAAGTCTCAAAATCTAGTTACCCGCTGACCTATAAGCGTTGTGTTTCTTGCTAAATAAATTCCCAGACGCCTGCGTGAACGAGGGTTTTAATGGCGAACGTTCCAGAGGCTCCCCCATCCTCCTCCGCTTGCAAAGAGAGGCCGTTTGTCTGGGGGCAGGCGGAGGGATTGTGTGCTGCAGCAGGCTAGCTGATCCTCAGTGATTGACTGTAATGCTCGCCGTCAGACCGACTCATGCAATGAGACTTAACAGCTGGAGACAAATCTATTTCTCACTCCTCTCCTAACAACCACCTCATCCCTCCTCATCCACCTCTTTTCCTGTTCTCCCTGCCTGACAGCCTTTGATCACATATTCAGCCCACAATCACAGTGACTGTTATCAGAAGTAGGCCACTCTGTGTTTAAATACTTTTGTTAATGAATCAGCTGACTGGCATGTAGTCGGCTGTGTGTGTCATTCCTCATTAAGACGAGGATTTCTTCTTCTTCTTCTTCCTGTATTAACATCCACCATCAGTTAAATGCCCCAAAGTTCTTCTATTTCTAGTTCTCAGTAATTATAAGAGTAAACAGAGAAATGTATCATGTTACTGTGTGAATATATAACAATAGATTTGCACTGGACGTAAATATCAAAAGCTACTTTAAAGCTACAGCAGAAGAAAGTGGCTCAGTTCTTTAGAATATATTGTAAAGGAAGTTGGTATCGTTCTTATTTTCTTAGAAAATTGTGTTTAGTCACTTTGTTTTTCAAACAGGGACCTTAATGTGTCATTCAGCAAACATGAATTTGAACAAAACTTCCTGGCAAATATTTTGCTCAATATCTGCATGAGCTCCACAGCTTAGATCATCAGCTGCTACAATGTGTCTTATCGTGTGCACACAACTTTATATTTCTGTTTCTACATAACTAATGAGTTAAAATGTCCTCAAAGTTAAAGAAGAGACACAAAAGTCATTAGTTTTGGTCCCCAAAATGCAAAATCAGAGATGGAGACTCAGAATCAGTGACAGAGCATGTCAGAAACCATAGGGGAAATTAAATAAATACACATAAAGTTTATTCATAATTGTGCTTAAATTTGGATTAAAAAAAAACTATGAATGCTTTTATTTTCAGGAGGTTAGACTATCACAAAGGTGTGTCTATCATGTGTAAATAAATTTAAAAAAATAATCAGCTGCAGCTCAGAAATAATGACAGAAGAGTTCAAAGCAAGACTGGAAAATTCATTTGATCACATTAGTCACCGTTCCAGTTTATAAAAGGAGATATTTAAAAAGCGTGTGGTCTGCAATCTTGATGGATCAGGATTCTCAATAATTCCTACAGAAAATAGTTTGTAGAGATATAAAACTTCTGGACTCCTCAGGACCTCAGAGTCGTCCTGCTTGGTACCTCAACCTGACAATGTTCAATTCAGACAAACAAAAATCTAACTTTTCCTGTGAAGAGCTTTTCAAACTCATTATTTATTTGCCAGTTTCAGCTTTGTAATGGGGAATACATCTAGACAGTTTTGGTTGTTCTGATGGAAACGATCCTAGTTTGGACCAGAAGGAGCTGGATGCATTTTCGTTCTGTCAGTTTTACCAAAAATACTTTGTTTTGTTGACGTGACAATATGGACATTTTGCAAAACTGTGATTTTATTTTGGTTTCATATCAAATTTAGTTTTGGGTGAGAATAACTGAGTTTTAGGATTCTGCATCAGTTTTACCCCTTCATCAATTTTTAATGCATTTTCTTTCTGTCATCCTGCATCTATGAGCAATCCGTCTGATTCCTCTGTGGGTTTTTCATGGTTTTGTTAAGGTTTTTTCATCAATTATGGAGATAAGAATCCATAAAAATAATGAAAATGTCACATATAATTTTATTTATTTGCATATTAGTTTTTAAATAATCTTTTTTTTGACTTTTCTTATTGCTGGTTCTCCATTTGGCCCAGTTGGATCTTTGGAAATGAGGACATCTGACCAAACCAAGAGACACTTTGTGATGGCAGATATGATTCATTGGAGTTTAGTGCAAAAACAGTTTCTGGTAGATAATATGTTTCATAAAGTACAAAGTAACTGAGTCATTAGTTGTCAAATTGAGGAAATGATCAAAAAATACCAAAGGGACGGATTGGATCTGAGTGGCTGGAAAAGCACAAATTAGTAGAATCTTTAGCACATGTCCGCTGCGATCCTGATGTGTCTTCCCAAAACTCTGAATGTGAGCCGAAGAAATTGAAAAGAACTTAAAAGAAAGATTAAAGGGATTATTTGATCAGATAAATATGACATTTTCAGGCATGTTCACTTAACCCAAACATAAAAAGGTTATTTGTCTTTTTAAACAGTGAATGTAGATATTTGGATTCAACTCCATAAGGCTCAAAATGTTCCAGTTTTGCATATTGGTTGATGTGTATAAAGAACCCTTCAGCATTTAGTGTAAACCTTTAAAGAGCCTGAATACATGGAGTCCTGTTTTATCCACGAGGAAATGTTCTGTGCTGGTTTGACCGTCACTTGTCCCCAGCTGTTCTATGTAAGTCCTGGATGAGGTCCAGAGAGAGGACAAGACCCCGTCACAAAGCAGAGGACGCTGCATGGGCAGAGGAACAAGGATGAGAGGGGAGTCGCTGTGTAGATGGCGACTAAAAGCCACTTCAGGGTCTATTTATATCAGATGATTGCTGCCTCTGAGCTCAGTTAAAAGCAAAATTCCTTTTTAAAGGCTTTTTTTTATTTATTTTTTATTTTTTACTGGAATTGCCAAAATAAAAGAAAGTGTGCATGTAATGCAGAGCAGTGTGTGTTTAGATGTTCATGCAAAACAGTTTCTGTATCTGGCAAGACTTTTAAAATCACACAGCAGCTTTATGGACAAAACCAAAGCAGCAAGCCGACTGCCTCGGTCGCATGTTTCTGCCACGTCTGCTTCACGCGTGCTCCAAGCTGGCGTTCCTTTAGGGGACGTTGGACAAGAAGGGTTTGAGAGCACATGGCGCTGTAACGTCCACACGTTCCCCTCATGTATGCTTATCTGCCTGACGGCTGCGTAAATGGCTTTCTGTTGGAGGAGCGTCCCCCGGGGTGCCACTCCACTCAGAAACAGTGACAGGCCGCTAATGCCGACACCCTCAACCCCTCACTGACCAGCTCAGACAAACATCTTGATTGTAATTGAATTTTTGGGCTTCAGTGATGAAGGAAAGATTGTTAGAGAAGGAGAGAGATGGCAGAAAGAAGCAGAAGGGAGGAAACTAGGGATGAAGATGGATCGGTGGAAGGGTTAGGGTAGGGTGGCGGAGGCTGTGATTAAACAGGACGCAGGAGGAAATAGCAGAGTGTTATGTTGGAAAGTGGATGACAGTGCAGAGGAAGAGGAGGAGGACAGTAGAGAGGAAGGGGTGAGTTGTGTGTCTGTAATGAAATCATAGGGTCTCACTTCCTGTGATGCTCTGTGCCGAGTTATTTAGTTTTATTCATGTCTCCTCTGTGGTCCAGGCTTTTCTTTTATTATTTCTTTAACTTGTCACAAAATAAATAGTTACTATTTTAGAGAACTAACTAGTTCAGCATCAGTTTTTTTCAGTAATTCAGTTCAGATTGTTGCTGTTGTGGTGCGTTCACACCAAGCGCGTCACACGCATCAAAAATGCATCCGACGCTTCGAGTTCGACGTATTTGCACTTTGAATGCAGACAGCTGACATGTTGCTTTGCGCCTCGCGTTTGGCGCATCAGGCGCCTCTGGTTTACATCCACAGAGGCGCGTCGAGGGCACGTCAGATGCGTCGTCGTTGTCAGTGGCCGGACGTTCTTGATGCGTCAAACGCCAGATGTGCGAAACGCGCCCTTGTCCTGCCGTCCTGCAGCCGGACGCGCCTGGCACACACAGCGCATTTGGTGTCAACGAACCGTTACATAGACTCATTACAAACAGTTCAAGTGTTTCTTCTTATTAAATTTGAAAATTATAATTGACAATTGTTAAATTCAACTTCTGAAGAATTTTAAAAAGTTGTTAAATAGATAAGCTTGCATGCTGAAAAGTATATTCATTTACTTTTATGTACCTCCACTCAGTTTGATAAATAATGACACTTTTAATGCAACTTTGCATTAAAGGTGTCATTTTCTAACAACTGTCATGTCAGACACACTGGGCTTATTGTGCTTTGACTGTATTAATGCAATACAATGACATTTTCTTTGTTTCTATTGACAACACATCCTGAAGTTGTTGAACGAGCCTCTTGGGTCCACAAACGTCTCAAAGACGGCTTCATTTGTAAGTCAAGTGCTCATCGTCTGGAGTATATTTTGACCGGATAGTTTGAATCGCTGCTCTGACTACAAATGTCCTCGTAGGGTTTCGCTTCTTTCTTCATCTTCCACAAAACCTGCTGTGTTTGTAGAAAAAGGAAACGTGTTTGAGCTTAAATCAAGGACGTTCTATATGCAACTCGTAAAACCACGACTTGCAGCTCCATCATGTTCAGACGGACAGGAAGCAGATTTGTTTATGTAGTACAGTTTGCACTTTGGTTTGCAGTGAAGAAAACAAATAGTAGGTGTGATTGCGCCCCAAGCGTGTAATCACAAACATGCTGACATGCTCCAACGGTAAACAGAAATGATCCTTTTCTTTTTTTTATTTCTTTTTTTTTTGTTTTTAGATTGGCAGGTTTGGGAAAAACAAAGTAACAGAAACGGGTTTTCATGCCACGTGTCATTCTATGTCAGTCAAACTGTGGAAATACTCTCACACTGACTTTACTCAGTCTTACTTCAAGGTTAGCCAAGAACTTCACTCACGGCGTCATTCTGAACTCTGGAAGCAGTTCCAGCTTTTTAAAATGTTTTTAAGAAGTCTTGGTGCGTATATGTGTCTGTTTTGTGGCTCTTCTTTCTTTTTGCAGTCATCGATAATCTTCTGGTACATATTTTCTCTGGATAACTGTCTGTGCCTCTTGTAGGTTTATTTTTTAAAGCCTGTTAGTTTTCTGGCATTGAGGTGAAAGTATAAAGGTGAATGTGGAAGGCTGTTCAGGAATCCTCCTTCAGTCTGCTTTATCCGTCCCAAGGCCAGTTCTGATTTGGGATTATTGCCCTGTAGAGATGAATAATATTTTAAAATTTTCTTTCATCTGCGTTGATTCCAACTAGACGATGATCAAAACCAGCTAAGAATGGATGAAACAAGTCAGATGTCTTCTTGGGATTCAAATTTTTGTGTGGATTAGAGACAACATGCTAATTGATATTTCTGAGACATCTTAGTTCACTGAAATGATATAAAAATGTAGTTTTATATTAATAGCGTGTTTTATAAATTCTGTCCTATCTGACACTGTGTGGTTTTGTGTCTTCCTCTGCCACATCACAGATTTTATTTGGTCAGTGGTGGAGTGCCTCTCATCATCTGCGGCGTCACAGCAGCTGTTAATATAGACAACTATGGGAGCGGGGAGCAGGCACCATAGTGAGTTCTTGATGTGAAGACCTTGAAAGTTATGAATTTCTAATGCAAATCCAATGACTAAGCGTGGCTGGTTTGTGTTGCAGCTGCTGGATGGCATGGGAGCCCAGCCTGGGAGCCTTCTTTGGCCCCGTGGCCTTCATTGTGCTGGTGACGTGCATCTACTTCCTATGCACCTTCCTTCAGCTCCGGCGACATCCCGAGAAGAAGTACGAGCTCAAGCAGCTGACAGAGGAGCATCAGAGGCTGGCCGCCGCCGACGTGCCGACTCACTGTCACCAGGGAGCCGAGCCCGGAGCGCTGGCGGCCCCGTCTGGTGGGAGCAGCTGCCCCGCCGGCTGCCCCGGCATCCCCATCAACCCTGCACTGCTGGCCAATGAGCACTCCTTCAAAGCCCAGCTACGAACTGCGGCCTTCACCCTGTTCCTCTTCCTAGCCACATGGACCTTTGGTGCGTTGGCTGTGTCGCAGGGACACTTCCTAGACATGATCTTCAGCTGCCTTTACGGTGCCTTCTCCGTCACCCTCGGCCTCTTCATCCTCATCCATCACTGCGCCAAGCGTGACGACGTCTGGCACTGTTGGTGCTCTTGCTGTCCTGGAAGACGTGCCAACGCCTGCTCCGGCGCGCAGGGCTCTGCTCAGGCGCGGCCCAAGGTGAACGTGAACGGAGACACCCCGGGGCACGGTGGCCACGGTCACAGCCACTGCCACCACGACTCGCCGTGTCAGGCGAAAGCGCTGCTGAGCTGCAGCCACAGCGGGGCGGCTCACTGTAAACACGCCGCTCTTCCGTCCTCGCAGAATCACGTAACGTGTCTGGCGCCGGTGACTCCGTGCTGCGCCGCCCTGCACAGCCAGCAGCTGATGGAGGAGGAGCCCACGGCCACTCACGTGCTGCTGCACTCTGAACCAGGGATCCAGCTGCACCCCTGCCTCAAAAGCAGCACCAGGACTAAAAGTCGTCAGTTTGGACGCAAAGCCGGGGCGTCTGCCTGCGCGGCGGGGAGCGACAGGGAGTACGCCTACCACATCCCCTCTAGTGCCGACGGAGGCAGCATGCACAGCTCACACACTGACAGCCCCCACAGCACACGTGAGCGGCACGCCCACATCTGTCCGCACCTGGCCCACGAAGGCCACCACGACGGGCATCACAGATGCCACGCTACTGCAGCCACCCTGCATGAGTCTCTGGCGTGCCATAACCCGTGCCACAGGCATATCTGCTGCTCCAAGGCAGACCTTTTCCCTTCTCTGTGTCCGGCAGAATCGGGGGACACGGGCGTCTTCCTGTGCGGCTGCAGCAAAGTAGCCGAGGAGGAACCCGTGGTAACACATCACCATCTGGAGATGCATGCTCCACGCAGACAATCATGCCCCCAGAACCCGCCCAGTCAGAATGGGATTTTAAAGGGAGGCATGCATGAAGGACTTCTGTACACCTCAGACAGCACAGGGAATATACGCACCGGCCCCTGGAAGAATGAAACTACTGTGTAGTGCAGGAACACGACACGTTACGGGCGGCTCTCCCGCCTCATCCTGCCAAAATGAATTTCGCCTCCCTTTCTAGATGAAAAAAAAGGGAAAAAAAAGTGAAATAACATTTTAAACATCACAATCAACGTGAGGATTTTTTTATTTCAATATCCACGTTTATATGTCTGCTGTTTTCTTGTACAGAAATCTTATATCATGCAAACGCCTTCAGAGGTACATCCATAGACCGAGGAGAATCACTTTCAACACTAACAGTTTGTGAAATGTGTCTCACGTTATACCATCAGATTTACCTGGAGGTATTCCCACTGTTCCATATTACTGCAGATCTATCTCTCTATATATATTCAAAAAAATGAATGGTTGTATGTGTGACTATGTGTGTTAGTGCTCAGAGGCAACAAGCTGCAAGACGTTTTTACCCTGAATCTGAAACTACCGATAGTCTACGTTGACGGTGAATCTCCAGTACTTTGGCATTCATGTTCTAGACGACTAAACCAGCAATTTTAGACTTCATATGGGTATTTTTGCCATCACAACTGTGAATACCTACTAGAGATTTTCTAAATAATAAACAAAGATACCTTTGCTTGGCAGAGATGTGTGGGTGCCAGTTTAGTTGTAGAAAAATCACAGCAGAAAAAGCGAAGTAAAAAACTATGCGTGCTCCTATCCAGGTTTCTATTGATCGTGATGTCTATATGATGTCTTCACCTTAGTGTTTCCCTCTGCCTGAAAAGAAATAAAATCGACGGCACATCAGGAGGAACGGCGATGTCACTGTGGATGGTGAGCTGATGTCAGTGAGTTACTGGATTCGGTCCTTTTACTCAAAGTCGGGTCATGGCAGTGTTTTATCAGTCGGATTTTTATTCGTTTCATCTCGGTTTGCACATTTTCCTCCTGCTGATATGAAAGCTGCTTGTAAAAACAGACATTAACAGCTACAAAGTGTTTGAATGTAATCATTGGAATCAAACAACAAGCTGCTAAAGGGCCCACTTTGGGAAGCCTGCACAGGAGTGATCCTTATTTTTTCTTTCATACAAAGATGTGATAAACCTCTCATCCACAATTACTCAAAGCAAAATAACAAGAGCTGTCTAAAATACAAAATAAAACTCCTTTATATATTTTTATTTTATTTCATTTTTCATAAATGTTGAACAAAAGCTCCACATTGTGCAAATGCCGTTAATTATTTTGATCCCGTGCAACTATTGCTGCTGGTCTTAAATCTTTTTTTGTCACAAATGTCTGCTTTACATCCCATAGGTAATCTGCATTTGGCCACACGTTAAACACCTGCAGCTCTGGTCAGAAAATTATACGCATTTATCACTGGCAGAAATATGCTGTTAGTAGTTTTTGATGTATTCTTCTTCTCAGGCTTCAGTCTTCATACAAAAATGAAACAACTTTAAGGATTTCAACAACAATTAGATGCACAAGACTGAATTAGATGTGGATTTTTTCTAATCTATTATGGTCAGAGTTACAAATTAAAATTCCCCTCTCACCCTCCGTGGGTGGTCTCTTTCATCCTCTGAGCTCGGGTCCTCTACCAGAGGCC
>NW_015114109.1:98625-136615 GCF_001443285.1 Poecilia latipinna
TATCAGCTCAAATATAAATATACTGGCCCACTAATATTTGGTTGAAGATCCCTTAGGTTTGATAATCACTCCTAGCATAAAGCTGACTGTACAATGGATCTTCCTATCAGAAGAAATTCATTAAAAATTACCTGCCACATTATTAATAGTCACTAAAATTTCATTGGGTTTAGGTCAGAATTATTGCAGAAGCTTGAAATTATCATTATTTATTGGTTTTCGATCCAGTTTAGATGTGTTTGGCAAATTTTTATGCTGTTTAGCTCCATAATTTGTTAAAGTCTCAACTGTCTGGTTGTCCATCCGACAAGAGTTGGAACCTTTGGAGGAAGTTCTTGACTCAATCAAACCCTGATGGTACCATCGTATCAGAGTTGTTACCGTCTTCCAGGTTTAAAAGCTTCACCTTGTCTGTTCATTTTGGCTTCACTGTTGGCGTCTCCACTGGGGTTCCAGCAGCGTTCCATCTTTGGCAGACTTAAATCTTGTTGGTTTGGTTGGATGGCATACTTGGGCACATTTAGGTGTCCCAGTTTGTTTCTATTAATGCCTGGGTTCTCTGTCCTGCTGGTTTGTTGAGTCCCCCCCAAAAGAAGCACAGTAACAGAGCAGCCAAACTCGTCCCAACGGTCAGATGAGACATGACTGAGTCAATAACCCACCAAGTCAAGAGCTGCTTGGTGGAGTCAATGTGAAGCTTTTGAACCTAAGAACACAGCAACAATCATCACTTGAAATTTGAATACAGTGAATGTTCCAGCAGGACAAAGATCCAAAATACTCAGCAGCTCCTTTAACAAATCAAAAGCAGGATTAAGCTTCATTGTATCTTACAAAAGAAAAAAACAAAGTATTGTGTAATAATCTATTTTAACCCTGCAGAGCTCCACTTAATGCCTTTTTGGTTCTGCAACGACGACTTGAATTTTCTAAACGTCGCTCGTGTAAGATGCCATCCACTTGATTTGTGACAGTTCAGAGAATTTAAAGAGGCTATAAACACTTTGGAAACGATAAAACAGATTAGCATTAATTTACTAGAACTGCCTCTAAAAACCGTGATCTTCAGCCCTATGCGGTTTGATTGAAAGCCGGGTCAGTTCCAGGAAATCAAACCTTTAAAATGAGCCTCACCAATTCTGCCAAGAAGACTGAATATCCCACCAAAAGATTGCAAATGGCTCCAAAACGTGTTTCATGATTGGACAAAAGAATTTAGCCAAATATTAGTGGGGTTGCATGTATATATTTGAGCTTTTATGTTTAAATTTGACCATGTGTGGAGAGAAAAAACACAATTAAATCCAACCTGTGCGCCTGTTCTTGTTTGTCCTACGATGTAAAAAGGAACAGTTCAAATAAATCATTATAAAACCTATTTTAATATGACATTTATGCCTCACAATTACCACACGTAAACTTCTGACCTAAACTACATATCTTCTAATCGCGATGAGTAAAACAAGCCCAACATCTTACACATAGTAACTTTAGTCAGGGCGGACCAAGGCTGAAGTGTGGATCGTTCTGTTGTTACCAAGAAGGTCACATTCTCTTTGAAGAATCGCTGCTCTAAAGAGAAGGCAGACGTGTCTCAGCATTGATTCAGCAGCAGCTGTTTGTCATATGAATGATGACGCCTCAGACAAAACTAGTGACACATTGAGGCAAAAGACTAAAAATAAAAATGTCTCTAAGCAGCAAACCACATCAGCATGCACACTGTGTCTGAATCCCTCTGTGTGCTCCTGTGTCCTTGTACATATAGAATTGGTTTCTGATGAATTATTTTATATGAGATTAAAGATGTTTAAGAATAAAGTCTATATGTAAAGAAAGTTGGGGAAAAAATAATGACCTCTCAATGTTAATGCTCAGTATCTGAGTTTGAATATGTCCTGTTTGTTTTCAGATGGCCTTTATCTGTTCATAAAGTATGCAGACCAGCTACGTGTTGTGAGACTTTCATATCAGAAACAGACATGCACAACACCTCTCCCTTTACACTATAAATCAGAATGCAATTGAAAAGTTAATTTATTATTTCAGTTTACTTCTTCTAATTTTATGGTTATTGATTAATGTCAATGAAAACCTGAAACTTACATCAAGTCAGACCAATAAAAAGGGATTTTTAATGAGGGCCTTCATGCAATCGGACAATTTTAAAGCTGCTGACTGGGAATTCATCAAGCAATTTCTAAAAAGTGGTTCAGGCACTAAAAGAATGGGAAAATTGAGTGGAAGGAAAAAGTGTGATAGAAAAATAGAAAGATAACCACTGCCTTGAGAGGATTATCGACCAGAGCACAATCAAGAATTAGGTTGAGATTCACAACTGGACCTGAGATGCTGCTTCTAGAGCCACCGCAACAGCAAAATCAAACCAGAGATAAGAAATGTCTTATCTGAGCTTAGGAGAAAAAGAACTTAACTGGTGCTTAATGAGTCAAAATTCTTGTAAATTTTCCATTGCAATTGGAAATCCAGCTTTTAGAGTCTGGAGGACGAGTGGAGGGGTGCAGTGTGAGGTTTCTTTGGCTTTGGGGCGCCGTGCCGCTTGCAGGTGGCGATCTAGCAGGAAATATTAGAGCTCTGCAGACGAGCCTTATCGAGATGCTGATGTCATTTTCCAGCAGGACTTGGCACTTGCCCACACCTCCAACAGTACCAGTGCTTGCTTTAATGGCCGTAGTATCACTGTGCTCGATTGGCCTGCACAGCGGCCTGAACTGAACCCCGTAGAGGATTTATGGTGGATTGGCAAGAGGAAGATCAGAGACGCTGCAGCCCAAAATGCAGATGAGCTGAAGGCTGCTTCCGAAGCAACCTGGGCTTCCTGAACTCCTCTGCAGAGCTGCGTATTTATTACCTCCGCCACACTGCACTGACACAGTAACTCCTGCAAAATGAGCCCCAAACTATTAGGAAGAGCAGATATTGTCCTTTATCTGGATTGTTTTTCAGAAGGCTGTTATTTCTGTGTTAAAAATCCCATTTTCCTATTTAGTGACTTTCCTATTTTGTAAGAAACACATTTTTTTGGTTTTCATTAGTGCTAAGCTTTAACCATCAAAATTAATAGAAATAAACACTTGAGCAATATCACTCAGTGTGGAATGAATAAATTAACATTTTAATGATATTCTCATTCATTAAGAGTCACCTGTACAACCACAGAAACGTGTTAAATACATTTTAAAAACAGGCTTCTAGACACTGGAGATTTGTAATTGTAACTAAAGTCAAACCTCTGCTGCAAAATGAAAATTGAGAGAGCGCTGTGCTGGTCAGCTTCCAAGTACATCGTGTGTATTTGCTGGTGGTGTGTTTTCGGAGCAGCCCGAGCTTTTTTGAGACGATGTGTTTATCACAGGCTGCCGTAGGCCGCCTCCTCTGAAGTCATCGTTAGCAGATGTACTGCCCTGACCGAGCGTCACGCTGGCTCACTAACAGCCCACCAGACAGCTGCTGGAAAACTCACCTGTGGTACTGTGACAAAAAACCTGAAGCCAGTTTTCACTTTTTTCTACACTGACACAGATACCCAATAAATGTATTTTTTCACCATGCAACAGATGAAAGCGTCTTTGGCTCAGCGTGGATGTATGTATGTGTGTTTAAAAGTAACAAAAGCAAAGGCCTGTTGCTCCCTTTCAGCTCCCTGTGCTCCGTTTCTGTCTGTAAGCAGCACAGTGGAAAGTAAGATGTCTCACAGTGGAGGGATCCAGACGATTGCAGCCTTGGGTAGTGGCTTCTTGGTGAGTGCATGTTAGCATGTTGTGCATCCACAGACCTTGTCTGTGCTTTTCCTCGTGTGCTCACATCCCAACGGCGATGAGACGGGGGGCGTCTTCTGTGTCTCACTAATCACACCCAGATTTGACAGGCTATGAAACGCCCCAGTTTAATATGCTGCTGGATTCTTATTTTTTATGCCCAGTGCCTCCCCATCATCAGATTATCCATCTGATCGAAAGCTGTGTGAAGTTTTAGACCGCAGCCCTCGCTGCTTGTCTACTGAGTAGATGCTGAGTAAACAAAAGCACCAAAAGGGTTTTTTTTTTTTTAGAAGGTAAGTTCACCAACTGTTATCTTAAGAAAACTAAAAACTTTACTGAAGTGATGTGATGGGAATTTATAAGTTGGTTTATCCACAAAAACAACAGCAGCTTAAAGAAAAATGTTGTTTCGCCATCTGCTGGGACGGCTGCTCTTTCATGCCCCCAGGTTTTGCAACATTCTGGCATCTTTCAGAAACAACCAGCCAGATTTTTAATAACACAAACACGTTACAGCCCAAAACCTCTACATAAGCCTACAGAAAGCCGTGCATTATTGTGAAGAAGAAAGGAAATGATATATGGTTGTTAAACATTTTATAAAGAAAATTCAGAAGTTTTGTTTGCACATGTGATTATTCTAATTTCCCTAAATAAAATCCAGTCTTAATTTCCTTTTACTGTCACCCAGAAAATAGTTAACTACCCATTTTTAAGTGTCCCTTCATTATGGAGAGAACTGAATGTCTCCATTCTGCAGGACAAAGTGTTCATTTATTTGTTTCTTAATAAAAAATGTGATGTTTTCAGTATTATAAAGCCTAAAAATATTCATCCTGAGTTCTTTAATTTCACATCAAAACCCTTTTGTATCTATTATATGTTTCAACTTCTTGGTTTCCAGCAGTCAAGAGGGTTTATGGCTCCAGACGGACAGAAACGGCTCTTCGACCTGAAAAGTTTCCTGCCTGCTGACCCGCCCTGACTGTCTGGGCAGAGAGAGAATCCATCAGAGAATCAGCCGAGAGGCCCGTGTTTACAAGTTCTGTAGAGATCCACAGCTCAGCAGGGACAACCTGTTAACACGGCGACAATTTATGGTGTAGTCCACAAAATCTGGCCTTTTATGGAGTAGTGGCAACAGGAGAGTCACTGCTACAAGGAAGCCTTAAGAAGGCAACAAACCATGTAGGGGACACAAAACATCTGGAAGGAATCAAAACCAAACTAATGACGCCGCTCCTCTAAGGCTGTTCACTTCCTGCTGGTTTTAGACGAGTTTCAGCTCCAACAACTGATTCAGATGACCCAACTACGTCTTCAATACCACAACGTTCTGCAAAGGCCTGCTGGTGTGTCGAACCAGGAACTGGAGAACTAAAATACTCAGGAATGACTGTGCACCAATGCCAGTAAAACATGGCAGCGGCTGCATCATGCTGTGGAGAGGATTTCCTCCAACCAGGTCAGTAAAAGAGTTGATTTGAATAAACTGCTCAGAGGGCAGGAATTCACCTTCTAGCTGGAACACAGCTTCAAACATACAGTGAGATGGCCAAGTCAAAGTCCAGGTCTAATTTCAAACGAGAATCTGTGGTAAGAACACAGGCGTCCAGAGGAGTTCTCCATCCAGGCCTGCTGGGCTTCTTGTTGCAAACAAAGGTTCTGGTCTGTAGATCTGCAGACATACTCATCCACTGAGAGCTCGTTCAATAACTGACTCCAAACCGTCCAGATTTTATAGAAAACTTGGTGAACATCTTATCTCTTCCACTTCATAATTATGTTCTACTTTACGTTGATCTATATCTCAGGATTCCAGAAAATACATAGAAGTTTGTGGTTGAAACATGACAAAATGTGAAAAGGGTGTGAATGCTTCTGAGAGGTGCAGCGTTGGTGTTTATAAAACGGTTAAATGTGACGTTTATTTAGCCCCGTAAAGACGACAAACGGTGTTGAATCTTCCTTACAAAAACCCTTCACTTGATGAAGGCTGGGATTGTTGTTCCCATCTCTGATCTCCCACATCCCATGTCATCCTGACTCCATATGCCTCTGGCTCCCTCACACTCCTCCCTCTCCTCATGTGTTAAGTAGTTCTGTCTCCCATCAATAACCCAGCCTGCTCCTCCGGCTCCGATCTTGGCAGACAAGACTTGTGACAGAGGGCTGTGATCGTCATGCTAATCCTGTCCTTGACTTAAATAACATGCTCGAGACTCGCAGGGTGGGAGAGCAGAGAGGACGGGGCGGGTGGCGGTGTGTGTGTGTGTGTGTGTGGGTGTGGGTGTGTGTGTGTGTGTGTGTGTGGGTGTGGGTGTGTGTGTGTGTGTGTGTGTGCAGGAGGTGAAGGCAGGATTGGAATTTGAGGCTCAGTGGATGAAGGAAGACGAGGGAGGAAGGTTTGGAAGATCAAAGAGAAAGAGAGGAAAGAAAGAGGTGGCAAAGCTGCTTATGAGATATCATCATTTAATTTCTAGAAAGCAGTTTTTCTTGTGTGTGTGTGTGTGTATCCAAACCTGCTGCAGGATCTGAATGCATCACCAGTTTAACACCATCATAACATTTACTGAGGAAATGACAACAGTTTGATTAAAGCAGGGTGTCGACTCCACTATCCTGCACACGGTAGGAACAATGATTCGGTGTTATTTGGTGATGAATCAACTGTGAAGCCTGTTGATTTGTCACAGTTTGTCAGTCGAGGTTGTAAATTGTTTCAAACATCCAAACAGGATTTTTATTTAGTATTTTTTTGGTTTATTTGATCAGGAAAGCCGTGTTGGGCCCCAGTGTGTCACCCCAGGCAGGAGATGCATTCCAGCCCGTTAATAACTCTCAGCAGCTCCTAAGAATCCTTCCTCTACAGCAGAGAGTAATGAACAAGTCTGCTAACCCGTTTCTCCTCACTCAGCCCCGTTCTTCACCTCCCTCTGCCTTTCTGTCAACACACCTGGTGTCTGTTGTGTGACAATCTGAAGGCAGGTTCCTGCTTCTGAAAGAACAACTTGACGTTTCAGTGAGTGACATGCCGAATATTCCCTTTAACTTGTTTTCCCGTGACAACCATGCTGCGCTGCTGAATTACTCCATGCATCAAATCACTGGCAAAAATTGTAAAATGATGACAAAGACTATGAGTCAAGCTAGTGTGATTATTACTGAGCTCCTTGTCTCTAAGTCGTGTTCTGGGTTTGGTGAGAGCAATCAGCATCTAATCTGTGTTGTTTCATGTGTTTGCTCTCCTTCCTTCCCCACCAGCCTTTTTTTGTGTGTTATTTATATCTTCTGCTGATGGTGATGCAACATTGTACAACAGGAAGAGTGCAAAGAATCACGTGACGGTTTTAACCCATCAATCTGGCAGATTAGCCGAAGAGGCCGTCACTCCACCGGGTTACATAACGACACCCAGCCGGGTGAGGAGAGGTGAGGCATGTTTCTGTCCATGCCTCCCCACTGATCCTCCCAACTTCAGGGAAGAGAGAGAACGGGAAAGCTGGGTGGCGGGTGGCAAAGGACCAGGAGACAGGAAGCAGAGCTGAGTGTGTTGAGGGAGGGAGAGGAGTAAAAGCAGCAGATTATGCTGAGCAAGTCTGTTGTTATGGCTTGTTAAACCCCACATGGCTGCTGATAACCGTCCACCTCTGCTGGCTTATTCTCTGCACTGAAGACATTTTTGTCAATGTTTTCTTAAATTTGGAGTAATTGTTATATTAGTCTCCTTCTGTCCATTGACTTCTGCTATCTGACATTAGTTCTGGTCTGCCGGGTCCAACCAGTGAGACGCGTCCAGAAGACCTTCAAAGTTACATGATCTGCCCAGGAAGCTTCAAGGTCTAAAGGTGCAACATTTTACTTAAATGGAGGAACAAATGTGGATATATTTTAGGGCGCCTCAAGGTCACTTCTTGTTTGTGTGACATGAGACATTTAAAATGAATCAGACAAAAGAGAAAAGTATGGAAGCCAACAGCAGACCTTCTCTACATGTAACTTTCTCCAGACGATTTTCCCAGGATAACTAGTTTATTTCTCGTTTTCTCAAAAAAGACATTTAATTTCCTGATGGTTTTCTCAAGATGATTGGTGTGTGTGTGTGTGTGTGTGTGTGTGTGTGTGTGTGTGTGTGTGTGTGTGTGGGTGCCGTTGTGGGACACACACACACCAATAATTTTGTGAACTCGAAAAGACAAAGCTTCGTTTTTCAGGATTCAATTGTTATTTCAACAAAACCATTTGGAAAAAGTATATGTGGAAAGTGGGAAATTAGCTTGAGGAGACTACTGGGGAATGAACTTGTTATCTCGAGAAAACCACAGTAAAAAGAGCAGAAAACATCCATCCACTTCTGTAAGGAACAAGAACTGTGGACATGTTTGGATGGAGCTTTGGCACAAGGATTATTTCTATCTCTGAAGCCGCAACATTAATCTCTTCAAACAATTATACGCATGTACAAACACAATGGAAATCTGTTTCCATCAAATAACTTTGGAAGAAGATGGATTCTGTGTCCCAAATGTGTTGTCATGTGAAATAAGTGTAAAAGCAAAAAACAGAAGAAGGTGGAAAGACATTGTCATGTTAGACTTCAGCATCATACAGGAGCTGAAAGAGAGAAGGAGCCAAAACTCAAAAAGCGAAATTACCATCGATAAAATCACACAGAGTTACAAACATTACATTTTGAAGGCAAATCCTGTGATCTGATGAAGCCAAAATGTAAATGTTTGATCATAATGACCACCATAATAACTAGAGGAAACGCTTGAAATCCTGCGAACCTCATGCCAACTCAGAAGGATGAGAACGGCATTATCATTGTTTCATACAGGAACGACTGATCGATGGCAGTAAGAAGAAAGAAAATACTGAAGCAACGTCTCCTCACATTAACCTGCAGCTGAAGTTTGGGCACAAATAAATTGTCCAGTGAAAATGTTGGCCAGAGATGAACAGATGTATCCGAGCTACTGCTGAGGAAGGAAATCCAAAACTTCATAATCTCACAAAGATCATTTCAAATGGCACAATTCAAATTTATCCACAGAGGGGCATCCTTTACAGTGACGTTTCTGAATCAATGTTCACGTATTAATTTTAGGTTATAATAATAAGAGTCAATCTTTCTCCCACTGCAGAAGCCATCTGTATCCAATGAGGCATAAGAGAAATATTCAGAAATAGTAAATGTGACAACCGTGTATCAGGCATTTTTGCTCTCTCCAACATGATACTGTCCCCCTGCAGGAGTGAGTCATAATTAATCAAACTTTTTCCATCAAAAGCATTGAAGAACGTTGAAAAGAATGTCTTCTAAATTGTTTGAAAAATCTCATTGTGTTTTTCTCATGGTTCTCGTCGTCCTTTTTGGTATTATTTTCCTTTCTCTCGTGTTTTAAGCAGTATTTTATTTTAATTTTCCGCTTTCCATTTTTCCTATATGCTAATGAACTTGGAAAGTGACTGTTCATGTATATCCAGCTGTTAATGCTTGGTAGTCATTCAGTTGCTATGATACATCTGTTCATTTGCAGTATTCTGCAACATCACATGGTGTAGTCCTAATGCTTTCCAAAGCAGAGGGAGTTTTATCAAATATTATGGTCTTAATTTACAGTCAGTTCAGAAAGTGGGACTTTCCAAAGTCTAACAGCTGTCTGAGAACAAAATCCAATTTAAAACTCTGCATTCCCTTTAGGTTGAGTTCAGAGTCTGCTCTTGGAAAATCAGCCTGTCACCACTTTTCTTTGTTTCTACCAGATGAGCTGTGGGAGTCTCAGGCTGCAAATGAACACTTGACTTTGAAAAGGCTTTAGAAATATGGTCAAATGTGCAGGAGTGAGCTCTGACATGTGGGACTATTTACAGAACTCCTCGGTTTTCCTCTGTGAGGTGGGGCAAGCCATGACAAAAAACTACTGCTGTTCAACATGTGAACCAACAGTGATGTAAAGCGATTTGATGTACAAGGTGAGTAGCTTTAAGTCCATCCATCCATTTTCTTAGTGGGGAGGGGTGATGGTGCCTCTCCAGCTAACGTTCCAGGTGAGAGGTGGGGTCACCCTGGACGGGTTGCCAGTCTGTCACAGGGCAACACAGAGACACACAACCACGCACACACACCTAGGGGCAATTTGGAGAAACCAATTGACCAGTCATGTTTTTGGACCCATGCATGCACAGGGAGAACATCCAAACTCCATGCAGAAAGACCAGGGCCAGGAATCAAACCCAGAACCTTCTTCCTGCAAAGCAACAGCTCTACCGACTGTGCCACTGTGCAGCCTAGCTTTAAGTCACACTTTAAAAAAGAAGAAAGAAAAGAAAAGGAAATAAGAAATCCAGCAGGAGCTTTCCTGGCAGATTTCTGCTCTGGTTCTGCTCACTATCCAGGGACGCCATCTAGTGTTTAAAAGCAGGAACTTATTCTAATAAAGAAGACACCCGCCTTTATGACTGACATCTGGAGGAAGACAGGTTAATAGGTTAATGCATCAGCTGGTTCATGAGTGAGTTTACTACGTACCTCTGGACTGGACTGGCAACCAGGGGAAGTTATTAAATACAGGACGCTTCTATCATATTGGCTTTCCCAAATACTTATTGTTAGCCTGCTTTAAATTACCTATAGATGTAAAATAACAATATGTCAGCAGCAAGATAAAACAGTGATGAAGGACTAAATCAAGTGTGAAAATATTTTTCCCTTTTTTTTCTTACATCATAAGAAAAACAATATTGTACAGTTCTTAAAAGTAGCATAATCGGATCAAAGAAACGTGTGACTGAGATTCTAAGACGTAGATATTTCTACAAAGAAAACAGCAACATGTTTTTTACAAGAAATTAAAATATTGTGCTAATATCAGCAGGGATGTAAATACTGAAAAAGTTTGTTGGGAGCCGTGATGGTTATAAATTCAATCAAGTGCTGGGAGGGAAGATTTGCAGTATTCAGGACGCTAGCTGCCCCTTCCTGCTCAGCTGGGCATATTTTTCTGATTTTCATCTCATTAACAATGAGCAGGGTGATTGAACTCCACCTCAAGCGCATGTGAAAACAGAACATGACTTTGCTTCCTTTCTTTCTGTGACTGGGGCGTCTATAAGGTGGTTTTCTTCCTTTAGCTCTCAACTCTCTCTGCAGCAGCTCAGCAAGCACTGAGTCTGTGCCGTTCCACCGTTTTCTCTGCTAGGCCTGATGAATATGCATCCCCTCCTTCCCTCTTGGCTTTCACGCCTGCATGTTTCTTCATACTCACAAAGACTCAGAGCACATTGCAGACGTTTGCACAACAAACATTCAGAAATCCTGCAGATGCATTGGCTGGAACGTCTTCCTGATGAAGAAAATGCCCCCAGTTTGGTTGTAATTTTATAATCCTACAACTTTAGCATCGTATGCTCAGACTCAAAGCATTTTGTGAGAGATTGTAAATATTTTTGAACATTTTGCTTCTTTTTACCTTGAACAAAAATGTTTCTGTGGATTAAGTTGTTCTCTATCCAGTGTGACTGAGGTTTAGATATATTGTGTTGAAGGTAAAATTTTTTGTCCTCAGATGTTCAAACCTGGCAGAGGCAGACCCCAAAAGGTTTGTAACAAATGTGCTCTAAACAGAAACGTGCAAGACATTTTTCAGATTTAAACTAAGAAAATGTGATCGTTTTCATTCACTTTTAACTGTTTTCCCGTTGTGACGTGACAAAATAAGAACAACATCCTCTTCTTCATCCTTATTGCATGAATGGTCTTGGACGTTGTAACTTTGTCAAGCATTTTCCATCAACTAGAGCAGCACAAAGAGGCGTATCTAATTTCTCTGGAACCCGTTCCCTGTAGTTTTGTCTCTTACTCTGCCACATCAGTAAGAAAGAAAAAACTCCATGACAAAAGCATTCAATAAAAACTCTCCTTCATTAGCTTCAACTAGTGCTTCACCTTCAGAGATTCAGATGCTCATGGCAACAAGAAGCTCTCTGGTATTTGTAGATTAGCAGATAATCCATGTGAAGAATAAACACCTTTCAAATCTGTCCCTCTCTTGGCTACTTCAAGCTGCCAACAAAAATCAAAACACGCTGCTTTGTTCTCAGTAATAAGTCATTGAGGGGATACTCTAAAGTGTCTGTATGATCACGATAATTGTCTGGCTGCTAAAGGCAAAGTACTGACTGCTTTAATCTCAACATGACAAGACTGAGCAGTCAACAAATCCAGCTGTGGCTCCGCAGTGCATGTTCAGAGACGGCGGCCGCAGCGCCGCTGTGACTGCAGCCTCGTTCGCCCATCACCAACCTGAGCGCCACTGGACCCCAAATGGGTTCTCTGTTATTTATTACACAGAACAAGCTGATACTTGAACTGAGCAAGCAATCACGATGGATCAGGAAGGCCTGAAATTCTGCTGAAACATGCACAATTTGCACAAAAATAAGCATAGATCCAGGTATGAAGAAAATACTGCAAGTCTAGGATGAAGACTGTTGACAGGTAAGATAAATGACATGGACTGTGGCACCTTTCAGAAAGTGAGATATATTAGGCAGCAAGTGAACTCTTTGTAAAGCTGATGTCTCAAAAAAAGGGTAAAGCATAAGAATTTGAACAAGTTTGACAAGAACCAGATTGAAATGACCAGACAACTGGGTCAGAGTATCTAGAAATGTACAGCTTTTGCACTGTGTTCCTGATCTGCTGCTGTCAGGATCCATCAGAAGAGGTCAAAGGTGGAACAAACAGCAGAAGTGATGGGCGGATTGTGAGGTCTGAGTCAACAGGTGAGCTCACCTGAGCCAAACTGCTGAATAAATTAGTGCTAGTTCTAAAAAAAATAATTATCAGAGTATAGAGTTTGAATCAGAGTTTGCTGAGACCGGTCAGTGGAACAAGATGGTTTGGTCTGATGAATCGTGTGTGTCATTTATCACAGGTACACATAATGCACCACTGATCTCATTTTAATGGATCAGTGTTTGCTGTGGCCTCTTTCAGCATGGTGGTGGAATAGAAGCGTTTGAGCTCTTGACTTGGCCTCCAAATATTCCAGATTTTTCAATCCAGTGGGGAATCTGTGGGATTTGCAGGACAAACATGTCCAATCCATGGAGGAGACACATCACAGACCGAGGGTCAGCGACCGACCAGACAGTTCTGCGTTGGTGAGCCACAAGAGAAGCAACTTCCTGAACAAAACTTTAACATTTCTGAGTTTCAAAAGTTTAATATTTTAAACTTTTGAAATTCAGAAACTTCAAGATTAATCTCAGAAGTTTTCCAGAATATTCTTGTTTCTAAAAGATCCACAAAAGCAATGCAACTCTGAAACAAAACATGGACATTTCCACGTTTTTTTTATTGTCAGATAAAACTTCCTAATAAATATCAACCAAACAAAAACATCCGTGGACTTTAGGGGAACTATGGTTAAGTAGAAAGTCCGTAGTGTTTTACATGTAAATGATATGAGCAGTGAAAAAAACAACAACATAAATGCGCATATTAATCAAACAACACCCCAAGCAGAGCATGATCACAGGGATAAGTGGAGATAATGTGGACTAAGTGATAAATATGAGTCACTCAAACTGGAGGCTACTGTGAGCGGGGGCGAAGAGCCAACTGTGGCATCCAGGCAGAAGCGTCCTCCACTCCGCCTCCTCTGGCTCCTGCACAGGCAGGGGAAGATCCATCCGAGGCTCAGGATGAAACAGAACGGTTCGCCTCGATTCTGAGGAGGTGCTGCAGCCGTGACAGCCTCAGAGTCCGGCTAGCGCCCCCACCACCGGCTGCAGCAGCAGCGCGCTGCAGGCGCACAGAGCGGACGCATTGCTGCTCTTCACGTCTTTCTGGGGCTGCTCATTTGGACGCCAGCGTCCCACAGAGACAGTCGACCGGCAGCGGGTGTCCGAGCTCCCTCTCAGAGGATGGTGCTGTCCTGAGAGCTCAGACATGCCATCTGTCTCTGCTGGAAACGTCGCTGTCTGGGCTGCGATTCGCTGCGCTCCCTGAGGGAATCAAAGTTGGTGCAATGGAGACTTCCGGGAGTGATGCTGGCGTCACATACTTGGAGAAAGCTGATGAGAGAGATGGATATTATGATCTGGAGCATCTCCCTCCACTGCTGGAAGATGAGGTGAGGTTGTGGATTTTACTGGAATTGGTTTTTAAGGTGTGATAAAATAAAATAAAAAGTACGTATGATAGATACATCATGGATAAGTTAATTTATTCCAGCGTTTTAATTCACTAAGTGAAACTCACATACATGAATTAAAAAACTGATTAATACAATTTAAGTGTTTATTTCTGTTTTGGATATTGTAGTTTATAGTTAAAAAAATGATCAGAAATGATTTTTATGATCTACATAACCAATGAGGAGGACTACTGGCTTGACCAGAGGAGGCATTGCTAAAGATGCTGGCTATTATACAACATAATAATGCAAGCATGTTAATGGGAAGGAAGGAAAACTATGGCAGAAAAAAGGTCACAAGCAGCATTGAGAAAACTGTGAGGCAAAGCAGGAGTTTGGTCGGTCGGAGCTTCAAGAGCAACGATGCACAGATGTTCCCAAGATATGGGCTGAAACTCCTGAGCCTGCCGGTACCACAGGTGTCTGAAACCACCCATCATTCATTCAGGTGTTTGGAAGCAAAGAGGCATTTAAAACAAACCCAGCAGGGGTTTGGAAAACACCTTCCTGGTGTGTTTTTGAGCACTTCCTGTTCCCTCTGCTGACAAGCTTTATGGAGATGCTGATTTCATTTTCCAACACAACTTGGCAGCTGTTCTCAGTACCAAAAGTGCCAAAACTTATGTTGATGATCATGGCAACACTTAGCTTGATTGGCCAGTAAACTGACCTGGAATTTCTCTACAGAATTTCTATGAATTATTGTACAGCAGAGAGCAAACAGCATATAGACGAAGTATATAAACGACATAAATTGACATTTTTCTTGTACTTTTTAAATCATCTTATCTAACATTTCAGTTGTCTGAAAACCTGAATTTTGGGGTTTCAGTAGCTGTGAGTTACACAGCAGGTCTTGCTGCGTAACTGATTCAAATCTAAACTTTTTGTGTGAATGTAGAAACTACTTACAGCACTTATGGGACAGCCTCCTGCTTCACATGTAATTGGCTTCAGCAGCCAGAAAGGACTGACATTTTACACCAAAGTCGAACACCTTGTCCTCAAAAATCAGTGAGTATGCTATCGGTTACCAGCATAAGCCATTAATATGTTTATTTCTGTTTTATACAAACCCTTAAGGACAGCAGCAGGGCTCAAACATTGTCATGTTTTTTTCCTGTCAAAGTGTTTCCTATGTTTATTCAGGGCTAATGTTAGAACCAGTTCTATATGGGTTCAACAAAGCGAACCAGCTTTGGGCTGCTTCATCTGGCTACTTAATCATCTCAACTGTAAAAGTTTGAAAATGTAACTTCTATTTAATATTTTTTTATTATTATTTTGTACAAGTGAAATGAACCGAAATATTGTGAAATTTAACCTAAATATAATCTTAGGAACTCATGAGAAGAAAAACAAAGTATTTTCCTCTGCTGGGATAGTTTAGGGAGTAAACTATCAGCACAGGCTTTGCTACTCATTG
This sequence comes from Poecilia latipinna, assembly GCF_001443285.1. NCBI lineage: Eukaryota > Metazoa > Chordata > Actinopteri > Cyprinodontiformes > Poeciliidae > Poecilia > Poecilia latipinna. The sequence continues at coordinate 114,042 of NW_015114109.1, forward strand.
GACCTTCACCTGCTTAATTCAGGACAAACTTTGACAATGTCAAACTTCATAACTGGCTTTGTGTGGAAAACAATGACACTCAAGAACGCTGACCTTTCCCTTCCTCTCACTTCCAAAGGTCAAAGATCTGGAGCGCAGCGTGAGGCTGCTGGGAGCCTTATGTAGGCTAACACATTTAAGTTGAGCAGGCTGAGAGAGACTAGTGTTCCCCTGCACTGTCCTCATGGGAAGCTATCTATTTCTGGTGATGCTGCTCCTGCTGCTACTGCAGGAAGTGGTTCATCTCTGCCCTGTAATTTCTCTCCACACAACTTGATCACACAAATTTGACATTTTCTAACAACCTGCTGCCTCCTATGAATACTTATTTCTAATCAAGTGTTATTCATGGGTTTCCAAGGAAGACCTGCAGTGTAGGTGGCAGAAATGTTTAAATAAAGCCCACTTGTGAGATGCTTTAATTGTCTGTCTTGGAAAAAGTGTAAAATTCGTGTTCAAGTGCTGGGTGGAGGATTTGACAGTGACTGCGTCGTGACACACTTTACTCTCCAAACATCCACCCCGGTGTCTGAGTGACGGCCAGGCTTTGTGTTCTGAGCCTACAGAAGATCCTGTAATAATCAGACTTCTGCATTATGCTGGAGGCTGCCTGGGATTTCTGGGATCACTGCGCCTGCCAGGGTAAATGGTGCCAGTTGGTAATGGATCGCAGATGATGCAGTGTGTTCAGTGTGGGTGTGTAGATTACAAGTGAGTGTGTGCACTTTATGTATGTGCATCATTTGTCTTAGAACAAATATTGTCCCCTGCAGAAAATACTTGATTTCCTGCATCTGGTTTCAAAATTAGGTCACCGTTTCTAAGTGCTCTGTGTGTCTTAGAGAGGTGTAAGCACATATATTTCTATTAATTAAGATCTCGCCTGACTCTAGTGTTAGTACTTTTTGTTTTTCGTCAATTTGTCAGAGGTAATTTACAAGAAAAATCTTCTTGGACATCATAAATACCTGAAGTGATAATATTCAGTCACAGTTTTTGTTATTTTTGAGACAAGGAGAGATGGTGGAACTAAAACAATTTGGACAAAAATCTATGGAGCGATGAAATATATGAAGTAGTTATTCAAAGAAAAATACATTTCTAAAGCTCACTAATTTAAATAGGTTTTGTGGCTTCTTATTTGCAATATTTGCGTGAAGGACCTACTTCACAAGATGAAGTAGGTCCTCTATTTTACCTAAAGACAGTGATTGTTGGATAAGGTCTGCATCGAATCTGTATGCTGAATTAATTTGTGTTACATTGTGATGGGCTTGTTGTTGCTCATATGATCCACATATGTAAATATTGGCTGGGAACAAAGTGTTGGCTAGACGGCAGCTGGCTGTGGTGAGTCAGCAGCCAGACCATGGAGGTGACAGGGTGTTGGTTGTGCTGCTTTTCCCCATGTAGAGTTCCCCCCCATGACAACATGTTGCTGCTGTGTTTGAGCCAAGTGGACTTCTGACTACTTCAAACCTTGACGTGACAAAGTTCAGACTTAAGGAGTTTGAGTGGCATGACAGACGACGTCCTGAGTTTTGATGGCTGCATCATTGTAGTACATTAATCCTCAGGAGGAAAATACAGTTTGATCGAAAATGAGGTGCTAAGTTTCACTGTTTCAAATAAGAAAACTGCTTCCAAAAACAATGCCCGTAGGAACAAGAGCAGAAATGACAACATTTACCTAAATGCTTCCTGAATTTAGCATAAATTAATATTTGTAGATGATGTGTGAATTAATGATTATCTGAGCTCACCGAAGTGCTGTTAAATCCATGTCTAGTTCTCAGTGGACTAAGCAAACCCAAGTCTCCATCTTATTCTCCACGTTTGAACTGCAGACTTTTCTATCATGACTTTCGACTTTTAGATGTTTGATTTCTTTACTAAAACAAATATCATTTAGCTGTACATAACTATTTAAATTGTCTATTTTTTCAATAAATAGGGCCTGTTTGGATTTACATAAAAAAGCTCTTTAGATGTTGTGACTCCGCCTCTTTCCCGCCAAACAGATAGTATTATATGTTTAGTATCCTTCGGGAATATGAATTTAAAACAGGAGAAACTAGATTTAAATGAGGTGCAACTTTTATTTATACTGCCATTTTGTTCATCATAGTGAGGATCTCAATTATATAAAGGCTCATCCTCATCCTCCTATAAATGGTGAAAGCATAATAAAGCTCTCTGGATGCTCTGGCTACCTTCCTAAAATGTTTCTGGATGTTTCCCTGGCAGCAACAACTTCTGGTTAGGTGCCTCGTAATTAATCCATCTATTCTCTATTACTTTCAATTAAAGTCGATGACCTTTCTATTTAATTGAATTAACAGTTCTGGTCATTTACTGTAAAATTTAGTCTCCACATTTAAAAAGAAAAGAGAAAACATGTTATAATAATTTCTATCATTAGAAAAGACAAACGTTTTTGCCAAGAACAGATCCTGTGAAACAGAGCATTTTCTGAAGTTTTGAATAAGAATTGTGCATAAAACGACTGAATCCATAAAGAAATAAAACAAACTAATTGTAACCTGACATTTTTTGTTCATTTTGAACCGTCCCATGCTCTGCTTACAAAGAGTTTTGGTGTTTGAGCCCTCATGCTCCCTGTTCTGCTTTTGCAGAGAATAATATCTCCCCAGTATCTCAAAAATGCAGGTTTAAAATGACCTTCAGCCTCAGCATCAGTCTGGATAGCAGAGTAAAAAGCATCATAGGTTTTAAGTTTCCAGTTTTTGGTGTTCATTTTAGTTGAATTGATGGGTTGTATTTGAGTCGGCTCTAATGAACGGTTTAAAGCAGTGATTGCCAGGTGATGCTTGCCCTGCTGGATGCTGTTCTTTCTTTATTTACCAGAACATTCTTTACCTCCACAGGAAAATGTCTCCCTGGCCGACATCCTCTCTTTGCGGGACAGCTGCCTGAGTGAGGAGGAGGTCTGGGCCGTGTGTGCAGAGTGTGTTCTGGCCCTGCAGAGCATCAGACCCTCCCACCTCTTCTACACCTTATGTATAACACCAGACACTCTGGCCTTCAACGCTCATGGGAACGTTTGCTTCATGGAGCAGCTAAGCGGTGAGGCAACAGAACACATAATGTTTTTGATTTCTTTTTTTTTTTTTTTGTCAGATTTCTGAAATATTTTGCATGCTCTTTGCACTTACTTGAAAAATACTTTCTTTGGACAATTTAAGTTTGGAGGATAAATCCTACACACATACTAGATATAGCTTCCAGTTGTAGTACAGCCAATATGTGGGCTGCAAAATCCTACGTGCCTGTTAGTGCATAACACTTATACAAGAAGTAAGCTTTAGTCCAATATTACATAACAGACTTGATCAGAAATGCAGCAATAGAAAGTCTAAATCTAGGTTTATCCAGGTTAAAATCTAGTTTTTGATTGAAGAACATTCTCAAAATTACTTTGCCAATTTCACAACACATGCAAAGTTTTTTAAATGAACTTCCAGATCACTTCCTGTTTTATTCCTGTATATGTTTCAGCTCATTTTATTTTTCCTCTCACATTACGCACATCAGCACATGACATGCGTTACACTCTGCTGCTCCATGCTTTGCTTCCAGACATCAGAAATTGATAAGCATCGATTCGGTGAACGTAGGTTGCCATGGGAATCGTTGTTGTGGCAACCGTTTCAATAAAGCCAGCAGTCATGCTGCGTTGCTTAGTCATCTATTCATACTAACACACTGCTTAGCAAAGATCACACATTCTGGATGCAATACATGCACGCAACAGAGATAGTTTGATTATTTAGTGTTGACCTATTAGAACATTCGATTTTTCTGTCAGATGTTAAAGAGGAGAAAGTCATAAGAACATGACTGCTGCTGCATTGTTTCCCTTTGTGTCCGTTTAGATGAAATATCACAAAGCAAAAGTTATCATTCTGTGATTTTTCCTTTTCAAAGTAGTTCCAGGGTGCAGTCAGTGTTAGTTACATATATGTATATATTTATATGTGACAGGTAAAAGAGCGGGAAATAAAAAAACAAGGACAAGGTAGCAGAGAATGCAGCCGAAAGTCACTGATGAGGGAATATGCCAAGTTTGTTCAAGTTTGTAACACCAAACTTGAGCATAATTGCAATACACAGTCATTCAATTCATTAAGGTAAGATTCATATACTGCAGCCAATGAGGAGAAGGAAATCAAGAGAAAAGTTATCTAAGAGTAGCTTGAATGTTCAAAAAGCCAGAACCCAATTAATGGACATACACCGTTGTCCCTAGTAGGGTCAGGAGAGTTGCTGGTGCTTATCTCCAGCGAGCGTCTCGGCTGAGAGGAGGCTCGGCCTGGACAGGTCGCCAGTCTGTCGCACCCAGAAGTCATATTGAAAGTAAAAAAATAAAAAATAAAAACACAGGAAAAGAAAAGATAGCATATTGTAATCTGATCAACTTTATGCTCACAAACAACACCAAATAGTTGTCTCAGCGTTTATGTGGTTGAATCCTTAGTTGAATGTCCTGTCATAACTGTATCTGTATCCATTTCCATCTGCTCTTGGTTGTTTTTTCATTTAAACCAAACTCCAATCATAATCGTTGTCATAATCAATGGCCGATTATTCGCTCCAATAAAGAGACTGTTGTGTTTAATAGGAGAATATCAGTCCTCTTCACCAAAGCTCAACCTTTTTTCTACATTTTTGATATTTGTAGCAAAGTGCTACATCCCTTTTCTGTAAATGATCTCAGATTTATTAAGCATAGAAATATTTATTTGTCAAGAAAACAATCTGGTATGTGTTTACATTGAGGCGTTTGCAGATGTTGGAAATGGCTACATTTGATTGTTACAGTAGGGACCCAAGAAAACACAGAAATGTTCACTTTAAAATTACCAATATTGTTTGAGCAACTCTGACCTTGGAGGCTCCAGTTTCCATTAGCTCACCACTAAGACATATCAGTACGATTCATTTCAGCTGATTAATTACTGCAGTAACACCAGGGAGGCGGCGGGATGAGTATGTGGGTGCTGCGGCGATGTTCACATCATGCAAATTGAGTCAGAGCAACAAAATGTCCTCGTAGTCATCATGCAGAGAGGATAACAGATAACTGTTAACTTTCCCCATGAGACTTGACATTGCAAGCTGTTCCATTTTGGATGAAGCTCCTACTGGCGGAGCGCCGTGGGAGATCTGATCGGGAGGGTGTGTTGAATCTGGTAGATTGCTCAACTCATCCTACCTGTTGTGCTAAAATGCCAGAGGCACACATGACTCACACTCCATCAACCTGATATAAACTGCTTAATGACTATTTTTATTTCTCTTCTTTGATGACTATTTCAGCGTGTTACAAGTTTTTCCTAGCTACAGTGGTTTTACATGTGCCTTCCACTACTTCTTACACAGTCATGTTCTTTGAAGTGAAAAGCAAAGAAGAGAGAAGGAATGAGAAGGAGGAGAGGATGGCAAAGACTTGAAAGGAAAGGAAGAAACATGAGATTACTGGGAAAGTGAAAGCAAAGATCATCTTAACTGGTGACAAAAAGAAGAGAACGAACCAAAGGAGGAAACTGAAAAAAAAATGATTAAATGTTTTTATGAAAGAAGCTAAAACTAAAACTTTAAAGAAGAGAATTCTGGGGAACAAAATATTAAAGTAAAATAAAAAATGTTAAAGAAGAGTTTCTGCTCTTTGTAGCGAAGAGCCGAACTCAAACGGTGAACTGTCATGACCCACTTTATCCCTGTCATTCTTTCAAATCCTCCCTCTTTTCTTCCACAGCTCTCATGTCCTTCTCCAGTTGAGATGAGGCACACAGAGCTTATGGACCTGTATGTAGTGGCAGCTCTGAGCACTGACCCACTTCAGGAGGAGGATGCACCCGATTCCTGCTCACCCCCTTTCAAATTCTGATCCTGGAGATTATGTGGAGATTATCCATCACACATGAATTATGCAAACTGAGAGAAGCAGCTCCCGTTTCATTGGACTGCAGTGGCTAAATAAGCACATGCATAAGTCTAAGAGTTCTGTATTGATGCCTCAATAGTTGTGAGAAGGAAACAGGCCAGGATTTACTTCCCTATCAGTTGCTTTGCATTCAAAAATGTCAATTCTCCCCCAGATGTGATGTTGCTGTGCAGCAGAGTTCAGACATGCGTGACAGTGACGTTTCTGGATGTTTTTGACCTGCAGATGATCCAGATTGCTCCTTTGTCCCTCCGGAGTTTGACAACACGGGCAGCACATTCGAGGTAAGAGAGATGTGTCGTCGCAGCACATCATTCTCACGTAACTCACTGTCAGGTGCATGTTGTGTAAAATGTTTTAACGAAAAGGAAATAGCTTCTTTAAATGTTTTTCCTTCCTGAAGCTATCAGCCATTCATCTTACTGAAGTTTATTTCTTGCACTTCATCTAAGCTAACCTTAACCTAGTTTCTCTGCAGCCTAATTGCCTGGAATGTTTTATACTACCCGGGCTATTTCTTCTGTATCATTTCGCTGTGGGATTCAGTACAGCCTTTTTATGTAATCAGCTCCTTTGATGCTGAGAGGGTCATCCCTGTTTTGCATGAGCATTGCTCCTGTGGGATCACAATATTACTGCAAATCCTCCACAGTCTGCCAATCTGCTCAGTTTGAGTTACGCAGCAGGAATATTTATCGTTGTTCGCAAACACAATTTCCAAACTTGGTTGTTCCTGCAGGTTCAGTTATTGGAAGTTACAGCACAGACCAGAACGGCTTTATGTATAGATTAGATCAATGCAACATGAATCTGTGATTGTTACAGTTTAAAGCAGTGCAGATGTTGAACTGTAATAGATCATAAATTAATTTTGCCAGGCATCCTGTTCAGCTATTTTAATAGTATAGCCTGCACTATGTACATTAACAAGCATAAAAAAATCAGTGCAGTTTCTTTCAAACTTATCAACAGTTAACGGTAAACGTTCTAGAGAGGTTGCGATTGTCTTACTTTGTTTCATAACAAAATGCTGTCAAACATCCTGAAATTACATTTTGTCATCCTTGGGAAAATAGCTGCTACATTTGAAATGTTCTTTTGTTCCATTCAATCTGCAACTCTTCTGGTTTCAAAAGAGAAAAAACTGAGTTTACGTTTGAACACACACTCCCAAGGTCAAGACTTTGTGGAGGAGTTTTTGCAACAGTTGCAGCTGCAAGGCTCCGTAGTTCTGTCTCTAAGTTTGGCTCGCAAGACTTCTGGGATTTTATCTCTTTGCTCAAGGAAATATTACTCCTGTTCCTTCAGGTTGTTACAGTTTCTCTTAGGCAAGTGTTTGAAATTTTTATAACCCACCCAGCCTTGTTTTGTGTGTTTGAGGACTTTGATACTTTTCTATTTTCATGGTAGTAAAATAAAAATAACACAAACAACAAAAGAAAATCAATGTGAACTGAACTTGGGAATCATTTTGAGATGAAGATGAGATGAGAAAAGTTGTTTCAGCTCATCTTGTTAATCTGTTTTAATAATCAGGGCATAAAATGCTTGTGCCAGCGGTTTGTACAGATAAATTATTAAATGTTATCAGATTCTAGTTGTCATCAGGAAAATGGGTTAAAATGACTAATGTCTATGTCAAAGCTAAAAGTAGTTGGAAGGAATAACCTTATAGACTGGATTGTTATACCAGTAATGTTTGGATTAAAATGAATGAATGAATGAAAGAATGAATGAATGAATGAATGAATGAATCTGCTAACACTGAACCAACAATAAGCAGAAATCCACTGAACTTCCTTCCCCACTTACAAATAAAGTCTCAAACACAGATATTACAGGCTGTTACCTTCATATCAGGAGTTTGTGAAAATGCTGAGTCATGCTTCACATGTTAAACTTCACTTTGATGAGAAATGTCCCGTCGCTTTGAGATTTCATGCTGTTTTAAACATTTCATCACAACAAACTATCATTAACAGTCAGCATAAACAGGGGGTGTTTGTATTAAATCTACTGCAGGTGTTATAACCTCACACATCTTCTTTTATCTTTTAACATATGTGACCCAAACCTGGAAGAGGATTCTGCAATATTCAAATGTTTGTGCTTCTGTGACTCTGGCTGCAGGGCCACATTTTCTCTCTGGGCTCCACACTTTCTGCTGCACTGAAATTTGTCATAGAGCCAGAGCTGGAGGCTGAGCTGGGAGAAGAAGTTCAGAGTCTGCTGCAGCAGATGCAGGAGGAGAAGCCTGAGGACAGACCTGAGCTGGAGGTGCAAAAACACTGACAGAGACGGGCTGACGGATCAGACGCCTCACTCTAGCATCAATGTCCGAATTGCATATAAGAAAACGAAAAGTCAAAAGTGTTATTATTGTTGTTAATTTCAGTGAAAATTGCATTTTTGATTTGTTTCTACTGATCCAAGATGAAAACCTTCCTTATAGTCAGTCTTACTGAATCACTGTAGTCTTTAAAACAACCAGGAGGTTTTTCATGACTGTATTGTTCTTTTATTGCGTGGCGCTCCTTAGCAGCACCAAGAGGAAACATAATGTAAGTGCAAATCTGTTTCAGGCTTAAAGCGAGATGAGGATGGAACTTTTTACAGCCTGGTTCTGTTTCAGCAAATCAAAAATGCAAAATTAAGCACATTTGAATCACAAAATATTGCTTAGACTATGTATTATAATAAAAACATAATTAACTATTATTATTATTTGCCATAAGCTGAATGGACTCTATGTTGGTAAGCAGTCCAGGTAAAACTAAAGTATGTTTTATGAAATTTCAAATAGAGTCTATCAGTCTTATTTAAAGAAAACAGAAGAAATGTATTTTTCTGAATGTTGCAGACTTTATGATGCAATTCTCCCACAGGATATTCTGCTGCTGGCTGAAGAGCAGCTGTCTCAAACATCTTCTGCTACAGTGTGCCGGAAGTTATCTTCAATTGGACGAAGAGTGCTCTCCATTGAATCAGTTTCAAATATTCAAGGTTCTTATATTTATTATTCCAGGGTTTTTTGCTGCCCAAAGTGATTTTCTGGCCTCTGATTTGTGTCTTCTTGCATCCACAGATGAACAGGAGGAATCTTTGGAGGAAAGATGGCATCATTCCAAAGCCAAATGTCTTTTGAAAAGACTAAACTCAGAGGACAAGACCAAAGACCTTTCTGACACCTCTGGGTCAAACAGCGTGTCCCGCCAGCAGGTAGCAGTTTTTGGAACGATTTTAAAGGGAACTTTGTCTTTCCTGTAATGCAGCCTTCTTCATCTGACCACTAAGTTCAGATTGCTACCAAAATGAGTTTTTCGTGGGCATTGTGTACTTCTAAGGCAGAAATCTGTTTTTCACAAGGTCATGTGATTCTTGGAGGCTTGTGACATTTAAATTATAAATTGTCCAAGCTGGCTATTGTGTTTGCCTTGTTACCACAAACTTCCTTGATTTTCAGCTGCAAGATATTGTGTTCAAACTAAGTTAATCACATCTACATTGCCTTTGTGGACAACTACCACAGCAGCATAGGTACTTTCCTCTCCAGGAAAACAGACTGAAACTCATTTCCTTAAAAATGATAAAACATTCAGCAGCATAAGCATTGCAACTTTGCCATGTGCAAGCAAGAGATTCCCTCTTTTATTGTGAACTCATTACTTTGCCATTGTTGTTAGTTAACTCATAAATCTCACCGATTCTCTTCGTAGTGTTGCTTAGAAGCTCTTCATTTGACCTGTTCAGAACAGCTGAAATGAATGATAATGCTCTCCTCCTGCAGGTGTGTGGGGCCTGGGATTCCTCTCTATGGGCCGAGGATATGGACAGCGGTGAGGCAGACGGCATGAGTCTGACAGATGAGATGGATTGTCGGTCTTACAACAGCTCCCCAGTGAAGAGGAGATCCCAGCAGAAGTTCAGAGGAGCAAGGGGAGCTCTTAATCGCTCCTGCTCGGTGCCGGACTCCAACAATCCCCCGTGTGTCTCCACTCCACCTCACGGAGATATCAGCATTCCTGTTTCTGACCTCACGGAAATAGGAGCTGACGAACATCTAGACTCAAAGTCTATGTGGAGTAACAGACTGGAGAGACTAAACCGGGGCAAGTCCTGTGAGTCCTACCCTCACTGTAGAACTCAGGATCAGGAAAATGGATTGCAAGGAACCGATCGGGTAGACTCTTGCACAGAAGAAATAAATATTCAAGACTGTGTCCAGCCCATGTCACGGGGATGTATCCAGGACTTGGTCGCCTCCTGTGCCTCCTGTCGAGAACTGGAGATGGCACAAAACTCTTTAGAGGACGAGAGCGCGACAAAACCCAGCATTTCCCTTTCCTATAACTACATGACCAAAAGCATGCTGTGCCTGAACGAAGAGTCTCAGGATGAGGTTCGTCACTTTTACGACAAGTTTTCACTTTTCTGAACCTGATGTTGCTTCACTGAATCTACTCATATATTTTAGACACTTATTTAGTCTCCTGAAAACAAGGCTGTTTGAACCAAAAAAAACTCATCATTATGATGCATCCAAGTTGATTGCATTGCAAAAATGTTTTTAGTTTTTCATCCTAAAACCAGAAACTTCATTGTGTTTTGTTAGGAGTTTTTGCAATAGACACAACAGAAAGTGGTGCATATTGTGAAGTCAAAAGAAAAAAAATGACTAAAAACATATTGCAATTAGGTGTTTTAGTCTTTTGGGATATATCGCTATCAGCTTTCATTATACTGACTAATTTCTCCCATTCCTCATTGGACAGTTAGTCATGGATAAATGTCCATTGAAGAATAGATAGTCTTTGGATAAACTTTCCAGGTTTTACTGCAGATTCTCTGTTCCAGCTACTTCATCCTCACAGCATGATCCTTTCACCACCAGGGTTTAACCATTAATAACGAGCATTTAGCCAGATTTAAGTGTTACTTTTCCATGAAGCATTCTGCATGTTACCCAACCAATTCTTCTTTTAGCTTCTTTTACATTTTGTTATGTCCGACACGTCAATAAAGGCAATCTGAAAAAACAGGTACACGCTGTTTTGTATTGAATTATCCCAACCAAACACATGTAAGATACACTGAAGTTTGAACATCAGATTACATGTTTTCTGCAGCCTTTCCATTCAGAACCTCTTACAGGACACAAATGCTAATCCTCCTGTTAATTGGACCTGCCAGGCCAACAGGTTGAACTCCTCAGTTACTAAGTTACTTTTTGTTTGTTCTCGTTTCCTGACCAGTGGATCTCTCTCAGGGAGCTGCTGACTCTTTGTGGACGGAGGCTTACGGTTAACGAGCTGTGGGCTTTGTGTTTCACCTGCCTGTCTTCACTGCAAACTTACACTGACTTTCCAGGTGATTATTCTCCTGTTTGTGTTAAATTTCCAGCTCTGAATCTGTTGATGTGACATGGATAATTTCATCTATCACACACCCATCTAGGGACAAGTTGTGCTATAAGCACTTTGATGCAAACATGGGGCTGCTGTGCTGTTCAGTCTGTCTATCGGCTTGTGTCCCTATCAAATATACTTAAATTGCCTCAAATTTTTCTAGTTTAACGTTGAGCACCATTATAGTCATTATATCGTACAAGATAATATTCATAAACCACACGAGCACAGTAAACGGTACCAGAGGTTGGTGTGATTTGGGCACCAACCTCTGGTTGTATTTATAGCTGCAGGCTTGATAGACTGAAACTTATTTTATTATCGCTGCACAAAGACATGACAGTGAAACTGCCAATGAAATGTCGCTAGACAGAGAAAAAAATAAATAAAAATTGTAAAATAAATTGTGTTGAAACTATACTGTCTGATTAATTCTTTCTGTAATAGGAATGGCAGTCAAAAGTTCATCTACAAAAGGAGAATGATTGGTTCTTGTTCTCTCTTTGTCTTTAGCCTATTTATGCCTGGACACAGTTTATGTGAACTGCAAGGGAGAAGTGATTTTTCTCAAACCTAAAACCGTCGGTAGGTGTAATACTGTCAGCTGCTCTATGCTTCTTATTTTATTCGCTTGTAAATGTCTGGAGTTCGTTCAGATGAATTGCTGACTTCATGCATCTTCTTCACAGAATCTCATGATGGTTTTTTTCTTGCACCTGAGTATCAGGAACACGGTATTGTAACTGAGAAGGTCTGTCTGTCAGAGCTGGTTTTACCTTCTTGTACAATTAAGTGGTTATTAGCTGCAGCTGGAGATTTCTATTCTATATTTATGCATGACTTGTGTGTTCTCAGGTCTGTGTGTACGGGGTTGCTGCGATCCTCTGGGCGTCAGCCAAGTTCAGCTTATCACCAAACCAGAAGCTGGCGATGCCTCGTAAAATGAAGAGACTCCTCCTGGAGATGGCTAAGAGGACCCCCATGGAGAGGCCAACCATCGTCATGGCAAAAAAGGTTTTACTTGGAGTAATGATTGTCCTGGAGCCACGCAAATGTTCTCTGAGGTTGTCTGCTGCCTGAAAAGCAAAATAATGTTTTATTTGACACTGTGATACATTCTTACATTTATCTTATTCTGCTTCTATTTAACTTCCAGCTGAATAATTTTACACTAACCTTTACTTTAAGCCCCTAAAAGTTCTTGGAAATAAATGTAAATGGAGCATTTTGACCCGAGTGAGTAGGAAGCAGTGCCAGTAATCCACGATTTCCTGTTTTCTTGGATAATATATATGATGTGAAAGAGGTCCATTTCTGTTTGCCAGTCTTCAAAATAAGAAATACAAAAGAACATACATGTCATATAAGGCAGGTGTGTAACAATGTCTGATAAATGAGTAAATGACTGGCATTGAGTAGCTGTTCTTCCTACGTTGCTCAATAAAAAAAAAAAGGTAAAACTGGAACTGTGATAAAAAAGTCATTTTATTTTGTGTCGGGTTCAAATCCATCTTAGTTATATGGACTGCAGTGGAGCATATATTTTTAATCCTCTATTGTTTTTTATTTTTTTCAGAGCTGCATCTGTAATCTTTCTCGTCAGGGGATTAGCGCTGAGACTGTCTGGGGAAACCTCATCAGCAGAGTTCACCCGGTAAGCTTTTCTGCAGCGCTGCAGTTTTATGTGTTCATTTCCTGGGATTATTTGAACCTCAGAGTCAGAGTTATCTGTTTTATGTCACTAATTGACAGCACTGTTCTTTATTGTCATGAATGGTGATGTCTCTTTTTTTCAGCCAGCTTCAGAAGGCCACAATACTGATGATTTGAGTGAAAGTAATAATCAGAGCTCAACTGATGAGCCCCAACCAAACAGTGGTATGATGGTCCTACTTCAGTACCAATGACCCTCATGCAATATACAGAACTTTGCACTAACATGCAACAAACCTTTACAGTGTCTTGCAAAGCTGTTCCTATCACTGGATTTTTTTCAAATCATTTTAGAATGTGACAAATTTCAACCTTCTTATTCCGTGCCTCCTTTATTCTGATACCCCTAATTAAAATCTGGTGCAGCCAGAGCCTTCAGAAGTCTGTTGGTTGTAAATTGACAGTCCACTTAAATCTCAGCACAGATTCGAAGGCCTCAGAGGTTTGTTAGATAATCTTAATGAACAAACGGCATCACAAAGTCCCAGGAACATAGCAGAGAGGTTAGGGAGAAAGTTTAGATAAAGTTTGTTTAAAAAGCAATTTCCCAGTCTTAGTACATCTCAGAGCTCTGTTCAATCCATCGTTTGAACTTAGAAAGAGTGTGACACACATGTAAACGCCAAAGACATAATCACGTACCTCAACGTGCAGCCAAGTAGATAACATGTAGAGGAGAATCCTGAAACAAAAAACACTGACTCAGCAGAAAGAGCCTGAAAAGACCGAAGTCCAGTTGAGATGTTAGCGTGTTGGATGATGTGTTGATGTTAGCGGTTGTTCTCCATCTTGTCTTACTGAGTTTAAACTTGTTTGCAAAGAAGAATGGGTATAAAATGTATCTTCTAGCTATGCAGAGCTGGTAGATTCATACCACAAGAGACTGTAGCTGTAATTGCAGAACAAAGTGATTCTACAAGACATCCAGTCAGGGAGCTAAATTCAACAGCGTGCCACACAATTTGTATTTGTGAAAAAATGTATTTTTTGTGTTTATGTGCTAGTTTGTGTCAGTCTATCACATGAAATCCAAATAAAATACAATGAACTTGTCCTACGATAATGAAATGTAAAAATATTTGGGGATAAATAAAAGGTTTTGCAAGGCACTGTATAGCAATAAGTTAATTCTTGTTAGCAATGTGAGCACAGCAAGAAATTTGTTCTGGTTGTGCAGACATTTCTCTGTGTCATTTGTAGTTTCTTTTTGTCTGAGTGTTATCACTAGAAACAAGATCATGGCAGCAGATCACCCAAAACATTTTAGAAGTGTTATTTGTACAGAAGCAGTGTGCATTGCATGAGACAATATCACTGATATTGTGTCTGGGATTGTTGTAACCACGTGTAGGCTTTGTGCCCATGGCCACTGAGAGCCGACTGGCTCCTGTGCCTGGCCCTGTTCCCCACAGCTATCCTGAACTCCAGCTCCCAGAAGCCTTCACTTCCACTGCCACACACTTCACTCCAATCATCCTGACCAGTGAAGGGGAAACAGAGGAGGAGGAGAACCAGCATCTGGGAACTGTCACTCTAGGGTATGACATCAGAAATACATTGTGTGAATGTAATGATAACCTACTTAAATTTGGTGCAAACTTAACTTCTATAGCAAAGAAAGAAGACTAACAACACCACAATACGTTCAGAACTTAACAGGATTGTTTCTTTAACAGGACAGCAGACAGACTGATGAAGAGCAGTGTTGATGCTGCAGAAGGCTGCCTACATGTCCCTCCTTCTGACGCCAGTCTACATTCAGAAGAGCTGACTGAGTTTCACACAGTCATGAGCACCTCTTCCAAAACGTCCAGCACAATACCCGAGGACTCTCCTTCAGCTCTCTCTGATGTTTCCCTCCTTGAAGTCTCCCTTCCCAGTCTCTCTTCCCCCTTATCCACTAACCTCAACAGCTGTGGCATTTTCAACAATTACCTCTTTTGGCAGGATCCTGTGACAGGACATCTGTCCTTGGTGCCCGTCAAGGTCAGGGCTCCTGAGTCTCTAGACGGGTTGGACATAAACCCGTCTTTGGTCCCTCAGTCTTTGCTAGGCCTGATAACAGGTCAGGAGACCAACCTGTTTTTTGACTCTGTGAGTGTTACTCTGAGGCCTGGGACTCAGGATATATTTTATTTAAGTGGTAGCTCCACAACGTCAGACGGCTCTCTGGATCGTGCTTCACATCAAACGTACTGTGGGAAAACAGAAACCAAAACCCAGAGCTCTGCCTCCAGAGGTCAGCCTGCCCTGCAGGACGTGATCGAACTGCTCAAAGGACACTTTTCAATTAAGGGACATTTAGACAATGGCCGTCAAGACGTCATGATGGGTAAGAGCAACACACTCCTTCTACATGAGGAGAAAATTGACACAATATATTTGTGTATTATTGCTTCATTAATAACACGAGATTAAAATGATTAAATTGTTTTGCACTGGCGACTTTCATCAATTTGAGTGTCTAGCTGCATTTCCATTGACTGTACAATTTGACATTTCAAAAATAAATTTGCTTGATGAAAACATGGCAATTTCGAAAAAACTAGTTTGTTGATATAAAGTTTTGGTGCTAGGATGAAGATGTTTTTTTTTACCTTATCGAAGTTCGTTTATCTTGCAAAACTGAAGTGGAAGCACCTTTTTCTCATCACGAGTCACTTAATCAGCAACCGATGTTGCCACAGGTGGAATCCACAAACAAGATGACGACAGGAAGTAGTTAGAGGATGTTTCTAGTACCTTTTCTCAAGATAAATTTATTCAAGTGTGATTTGAACTGAAATATTCTATTAAAATATTCTTATTTAATAGAAAATCCACAATTGCAAATTGTTATTTTTTGATATTAGTGGAATACTTGCACACTTTGGTAATGGAAACTCGTCGGCAGTAGTTCATGTGGTCCCTGAGCTCCCCCTGTGCACTAGCAGGGGGAGCTTTAGCTCAGTGTTTTCAACTCTGCACCCAAAAAGATCTGCAGCTTTAGTACTTGAGTCATTGAGCCTTTACAGTTTGACTATAACTTAAAATCCTTATACTTTTGATGCTTGCTATGCATCCACTTTGAGGACAAAATGTGCACCTGCTCATAAATATATCCCTCCCACAAACATCTGTCCAGTTTGTCTGTTTGGTGCATACCAGCAGTTTTACAGCTCATTGTTTTTATCACCTTTATGTTCCTTTAATCTCTATTACCATTTGGACTAAACTTAAAGGAACTTATTGAACTTTTTAGTCAATTTTTGTGTGAAAATAAAATCATTTTTGTGTTTTCCCAGGGGAATACCTTTTCTGCTTGAAGGGACTCCGGTACCAGCAGTTTGCCAGTGTAGTGAAGGAGAGATTCTGTGACCTGCACTGGGACGATGACTTACTGGGTGTGTTGCACTGCCTGGTGAACTACAGCTGTTCAACACTGTGAGCAGGTCTTTTTTTGATTCTCTTAATACAGTTATTTATTTTGTAAATGGACGTTCATATGACCAGGGGCACGCTCTGCTTTCTTCTGCTCTGTTGTCTCTGTAAGAAGAGCAGGTCACAGTGCCTCGATTGCCACCAGCTTCAATAAGCCGATGAGCTTTGATATGAGTCACTAATTCTGATATATAAAAAGTTATTTATTAGTCTGCTTCCTGGTCGCAAAATGTTCTTTTCCATTTTTTTCTTTTTTGCCAAAAACTGAAATATATTGCATTGAGGTTTTGTCTGATAAACCAACACAAATGAGCACATTCTTATAATGTGAAGGAGCAAATGTTACACTATTTTAAATATTTTGTAAACATGAATCTGGAAAACTGCTATACATTTGTATTCAGGCCCTTTTACTCTTGTACCCCTAAATAAAATATGCACGTAACTTAATCTGAAATAGAGCTGAGAACTCTTACAAAATGTTTTAAGCCCAAAAAGTCGCCACTAATGGTCCCTAAAACTTGACTGTGAGCTGATTTGAGGACTGGTGAGACAAAATTGGACATTTTTGGAAAATGTGTGTCATTTTACTAACATATTATATCAGAAAAATAACATGATAAGAACAGTGAAACATTGTTGTGGAAGTGTAACATCTGGGTCTGATTTAATTCTGTAGGACCTAAATATGGAGGCTGTAATTGATGGAGCTGTGAGTTCTGCTCTCTAGTAGA
The DNA here is from genome assembly GCF_001443285.1 of Poecilia latipinna. Taxonomy (NCBI): domain Eukaryota; kingdom Metazoa; phylum Chordata; class Actinopteri; order Cyprinodontiformes; family Poeciliidae; genus Poecilia; species Poecilia latipinna. The sequence goes on from NW_015114109.1 coordinate 131,321, forward strand.
AAGTCCAGAAGGAGAATGCTCAGCCTCCAGTTCATTATGGACCATGCAGCAGTGATCAGAGTTACACTAGCAAGTCCACACAGGATCATTTACAAAAGAAGCAAAATGATTATCGTGTTGTGGGCTAATCAAAGCGGGGAGTCTAGGGACTTAAATCCAATTGAAATGTAGTAGTGTAATCTTAAACAGGCTGTTTGTGCTTTAAAATTCTCCAGTGAGGATAAAAACAATGCATTAAGCCAGAATCCCACCAATAGCTATTCATTATCCACATGGGGCCAAAATGGTAGATTTGTCTTCTAGATAAGTAAAATCAAATGCATTCTGTGTTCATTCAGGCTGTCTATGTATGGTATCAAATGTGTTTGATGATTGGAGATATTTAACTGACAACAAAAGCAAGCACAGAGGAAATTTATAAGGGGGAAAATACTTTTCCAGATCTAGAAAATACCACCATGAATCTGTTATCTAACAGCCTGTAAGCTGCTGCCACAAGTCAGCAACAGACTGTTTCATGGCAATTTCAGGCTTGCTGAATGTGCTTTATCATCTGAATGATGTAGAAACAGATAATAATATGGTTCACAGTCTCTGATGTTGCTTTGAGGAATCTTAATTTACTCAGTTGATAATTTGTGCACTACCAACGTAGGACCTTTTAGGATCGCTGAGTGTGTAACCAGAGATGATATCAGAGTCAGTCGATTAGAAGTAGCTAAGGTACAAGGATTTGTGGCAGATAAAGTTTGTCTGTAGCATCAGGCCAAAGAAATCAGTCAAGGAGTCAGGACCGCTGTTTATCAGCCTGGAAATGTTGCCAAACTCGATTCCACTCTAATGCTGATGCTGATAAGCTTATCCACACCGTCTAGTCCTGCTGACATAATCCTGCAATGCACTTATCATTGGGATTCAAAGCAAAACAATGCAAAAGGTTTTGTACTTCCAAAACCATGCAACCAAGGTCCTGATGAGAGTTCAAAACAGACCACAGCACCTCCAGTATTCCCTCCATTCACTGTCACACCCTGTGCCTGGATTGTGTACGAGTTTTGTCATCTCACCTTCCAATGCAATACTTTCCATCATGCTGACAATCTCACACTTCTCCTGCCTTTTCTATAATATTAAAGGGGGAGTATTATGTATTATCAACAGTTTTGAGCTTCACCTCATGTCATAATGTTAGTCCCCTCATTACAACATACCTGGATTTTTTCATGCATGTTTCATCTCCCCTGGTAGCCAAACGAGTGGCACAGCCAAGCGCTGCCTCGTGCACCAAGCTCCTCCTTGGAGCTGCAGTCTCTGGTCCAAACGTCCACATTACAGAGCCCCTCAGCTCCTTTAGACTAGCCAGCAGCAATTAGCAAACACCTAGTGTAACTGTGAGTCTGCTGATCTTATCATATAATCTACATCTCAGTGAAATGCTGGTGAAAATGTCAAGGCCTTGATAGAGGAGCTTTGCTTTGATGATGTCCTGAAAGCAGAATGTCAGAAAGAGGAGGAGCTTCTTAAAGAGACAGATGCCCAATTTCAAGGTGTTCAATTGTGAAGTCAAGTTTCTATGAAGTCATGTTTGATATGTGCAGCATTTTTATAACAAATGAAGGTAACATAGTTACTTGACTGTGCTGTAAAATCCTATTTTAATTAAAGTTTTTGCATTGTGTCCTATGGACTGCAAAAACAGTTAATAACACAGATCTAAACATTTATTCTGAATGTATTTTCCTGTGGGTTTACACCAATAGAAATGCACAAAGATAATGCAGACCACTCTGATCGTTAAATCTCCTCTGCTCATTATGGAGGTGTAACGTTATACCTAGCATTTAAAAGAGGTTTTCACACAGAACGCAATTAATACAAGAACTAAAGTCAGCAGTTTAGATTGTCTCTACGGTAACAGCATGGTGTTTTAATTTCCGGTGCACACTGGACACATGCATAACCTACTGCTTTGCCTTGTCACTAATATGCTGAGAGGAAGCCCTTGGCCATTGGTGGAGCTTAAGTGTGTGAATGCATACAAACATGACATGCAAAAGACAAGCAGAGAGACTAGCCTCTCAGTTCCTCTGGCTGCTTTTCATTCAGTGCTGCCATGATCTTGTGCCCAGGGCAGCGTGCTAAGAGACTCTTTAATCTGCTGCGTTAGGACGACACAACGGCTTTGGAGGGCGATGGACAAGCTTTACCTCTGGCTGCAGGCTGGGGATGGCGCTGTAGCCTCAGCTCTTTCTGAGCGAATCAGAGGAGAGTTTTATCTATTTATTACTCTGTCCATATCAAATTTGAGTAAGAATGGATCTGGGTGACTTTGACAAGCGAGAGCAGTCGCAGTGAGATTTGTTGGCTGCCGTCTTTGATTTGTTGCTCCAGCTCACTATTGTACTGATTAACTGATTATCATTATTTCAGTGATTAATGTTAATTAATTCCCTCATTTCCAACATCTTTGAATGCACCGTGTGTTTTGTGTCTCCTGAAGCGCCCCATGCAGAGACCTTAATGAGCAGACTCCATCTACGGCTGTGAGGAGGGCAGCCGTCACTCCACCCTTCACCACGGCTGCCTGCAGAGGGAAGACACAAGTTTGCCTGCACAGCTGTCTCGATCTGAATGGAAACATTCACGCTTCTCGTCCCGTTGCTGGCGGGATATGGGAGGGAAGTGAGGCGACATCTTGCTGTGGGGAAGATGAGACGGTGCTGGAGGGTGCTGAAATAAGATTGGAGAAAAATCGGTTTTGGATAGGTCAAGGTAGGAAACTCACCTGTGCACACTTATGGAACTGAGTTGGATTGGAATGCAGGTTTCTGACTGGTCAGTTTAATTTTGGATACATTTGTGAGGATTTATAATTTGCTAATTCGTCACTGACATATTCTAATTCATATTTAATTGGAAAATGGAGATATCTTGTTGTATTATCTGCTGGTTTGTGAATCTCAATGCGTCCAGCATCGTAAATGTTGGCAGTAGTTTCACCTTTTGCAATAAGAAACTGCAGAATATAGGTAGGGCTGTCACATTGGAATATAAAACTGAAAACTATTAAACAAACATGTCATCCACTGTTATGTGTAATGCATTTGATGCATTTATGGTAATAGGTCAGACTAGAGATTGATCTAATATGTCAGCATTTTCTCAAATGAGAGTTTTTTGCTGTCATGAACATTTGAAGTTTTCACTCTGGATCCTGTTTAAGAAAAGTTTTGTTCCTTTAAATGCCGGTTCCATGTGGATGCAGGGCACAAACAATTCATTTTATTTAGAAAAATAAACTAATAACTTAAAATGTGCAGCCTAATACTTAAAATGATCAACAATGGCAACTTACTACAGAAAACCTAACACTTAAGCACGTTTTAAGTTACATGGAGAGTGACAATAATGGGTTACTGTGAGAATTTCAGCAACACTCGAAGTACAAAGAAACCAACTTTATTAAAAGACCAACATGTTTTGTAATGTTTCTTTTATCAGGGTCAACACAAATAATGAAAACAGTCACACTTCATTCTTTAAAGTGATTTAAATTTATGATATATTTAAAGAGCCACAGGTCTGATTTACTCACTGGTTTTCTGTATTCATGTTCGTTTTGCTACCTGCAGATCATTTATAAAAACATATCAGACAAATTAGAGGGAATATTTCTAAAATAATTTGGCGCTGCCAGCTCTTTGAGTGCCTTGATGATTAAAACTAAGCTTCCTATAGTTTAACAAAAGTCCTGAAACATGATTCATTTTTGATTCGTTCATGTTTTTTGTCTTGAGGTTTTTAAGGTTTTTATAGGATTTGTATGTGCTGAAAAGAATCAATACTGCTTTTAGATTTGAATCGCTTCTGTGATGTGTTGGGAAATGTCTCTTTTCAAATCTACTGACTGACATATCAAGCTGTTCTCCAGCTTTGCACACATTCATAAGAGTCCAAGCCGCTCCAGAAAGCTCCAGAGTTTTTTTTTTTTCTGGAACTCATTCCTGGCCCGTCACAGTCAGCAACTCTGCTGTAGTTTCTTTCCTGTTAAAATATGCCAGACAATCTTGGCTACAAACAAGCTCTATAAAAGGTATGCGGAACAAAAACGTTAGTGATAGGGCTCGAGGTTGAATTGCCTGAAAAGTCATTTTTGCAAACAGTAGCTGCATTGTGCAGCCACGACAGAGTTAGCAACAAATACCCCCAGCACCACTCTGGGGTATCTTTCTGTGTGGTTGTTGCACAAATCCAGTCAGTCTTGTTGCTTTCCATGTGATTCAGACCCCCTCTTCTCTTCTCTCTTTCTGTTTTTTTTGGTCTGTTTACCATTCGAGGTGTGAAGGCAAACAGTTCAGAGTCTGGGGTTATGGAAGCAGGAGGTCATTCAGCGGGTGGCAGCGATGAAAGCCCCTCTGAAGCCGAGTTTGTGTCAGGGAGAGAGGAAGATCTGATGGGAGCCCACGATGAGCAGATGAGTCCTGACCACTCGGAGGACATGGAGGACAGTGACTCTCTGGTGTCGGAGCGGCTCGTTTCGCCCACGTCCACGACAGGCTGCACAGGCCTCAGCTTCAGCCCGGCCTGGGCCCTGGCTCTCTTTGGAGAAGATTGTTTTAGTCAGGAGGTGATTGAGTATGCATTGAATCTGGGAAAGCACACAGGATCGCCGAGCCTGGAAGTGAAAGTGCAGGTGAGTAAATGCTGCTGGCGGTGAGTCATCTCTGACCTTCTCTCAGTTTGTCTGAGCAAACAAGCAGACTGCATCATTTATTTATTAAGCATACTAACTAGATGACATGTATTATAAAGCAGGATTTGATATGTTGCGTTTTGCATTGGCAGGAATGCCTATGTAATGACATAAAAGCTGTCAATGTTTAAAATGTTGAAGCTGACCTATTAGATCTGTTGTGCTTCTTTAATTTTTTATTTTTTATTTTTTTGCTTAAAATGATGTTCAGATAATGATATTTTAGTCTGCTCAGTTCTGCCTAGTTTGAGCTCCTTTCAGAGTTGTTTTAGGGCCTCTTGTCACTTTAAATCCATCTAAGCTGCTGCTGGCCACGCCCCCGACTCCATATTTACACTCGCATGTGAAAATGTCTGCAAACAGTTTTGCAGTTTACAACCATATGTATTTGATAGAGGTGTGCCGATCGATCGGTCACCGATCATAATTGGGCCGATTTCCGTGAAAAAGTGCATGATCGGTGATCGGCGATCATTGTCTCTTGTTGCCGATACCGATCATCTCATTTCGCAGCCTGAATGTGCAGCTGGTCTCCTCTTTCC
>NW_015114109.1:140847-144478 GCF_001443285.1 Poecilia latipinna
TGATGTAAAGCTCTTTGGACTTCCTTCATGCTGAAATGTGCCATGGAAGCAAACTTGAACATGAAGGTTGAACTTTGAAAAGCAGAAGTGTAGCCTCCTGCACAACCAACAAGAATGTAGTAAGTAGTTTTCGGAATGATAAGTGAACAACAAAACACTTGTCTTTTCCAGCAGCCATTGTGCAAGCACATACAGCAGTAAAACCAACTGAGCACTTGGGTTGCTAAGTAACGGGATGGGCTTGGCACCACAGGTAACGGCACAGTAACCGTAGGTTGTGACTTAAAAATCGGGAGGATTTTGAAACAACAAAACATTAACTAAATTTTAAAAATGTCTGGGTGGTATTTAGGAGCAGTTTATACCCAAATTTTGCATAATAGTTTTCCTTTAGACTAGATGTTTTAGCCATAGAATGGGACTTACCCATTTTAAAAATAACTAAGATGTCCTTAACGTCTTTCCCTTATACCTTCATGTTGAATTATCCCTTAAAGTAACAACCAAATTATGTATTCAAATGTGAAATGTTTACTTAAATAACACAAATCACATCAGTATATGTTTACTTCGACATGCTCTGGAAAATGAAATGCTGAATTGAGCATAACTAACAAAACATTTACAGTTCAAAGAATGAACTAACTTGCAAAACAAATCAATTAAAGGTAGTATGTGAAATGAGAATATTAATAACTGCCACAATTAATAACAAATAGTTATAAGTCACCGTAACAAATTTGAAGATATTTTAACGCAATTCCTGAAATATTGTATGGATTTATGTATTGGCAAAATATTCCCCATAAATTTCAGCTATTTTTGAATGAGTTAAATATAGGTCAACTTTAAATTTCAGGTAGCTGCAAAGGTTCATTGTGTTCATAAAAGGCAACAAATCTTGGACATTTTTGGTGTTTCCAAGTATTGGTCACTTTGCCTCCTCCACATTCCAGAACTTTCCAGTTTTGGTAATTTAATTATTAATTTGTCAATGTTTTCTACTCCAGAAACTTTCCCCTATGTGCCAATTCAAAGCCACCAGGAAAAGGTTTCACCACTTCTCCTTCTCTCCTTCTGACAATTAGGGTGATGGATTGTTATTTTTAAAGAACATTTCCTTTGCATTTTTTATCACCTGTCAGAAACACACTTGGTGACTTAAAGGACATCACTTTTAATTTAAATCTGCCTGGGGTGTGAATAATCTCCTTCAGATGTTTCTCAGTCTGTTTGGTTCTGATTTTATATCTGTTTTATATGAAGTTGGTTTTATGTAAGTATTTCATGCAGTGTTCTTTGTAAAATTACTTAATACTGCAACACAACTTATCTTTCATGACTGCAGCAGTTTTTAATGATTCAGAGAAATGTCACATTAGTGCCTAGCCACATTACCAAAACAAATAAAACACTCTACGACGTTCGAGTTTGTGGGCTTTGTGCTTCAAATTGGGGGCTTTATGATTGGCTGCAGCTTGTAGTTCCAGTGCTTTCTGAATGTGCTTTCACTTTCCTCTACATATTGAAGCTCCATTCAGTCCGTTCACCTGATCAGGTTATTTTATCAAGTGCAGGTATTATTTTTCTATTCCCAAAGAAAAATGGGTCACGGTCAGGCTTTAGGGTAAATAGAATGGTAATGTGGGGAACTTGAAGATAATTGGCATAATATCCCCCTCTAACCGGATCTGAATATTAATGTGTTGAGCTTAGCCCTTGGCAGAGGAAGTTATTATCATTTGCAAAAGAATATTAATGAATAGTCTTTGTGTTTTCCCATGTTGATGGAACTACTGCTCTTTCAGACAGTTTGTGTCGGAGCTGATAGTACACCTTAATAGCCGCCCGCTACCGCTACTCCTCGCTTATTACACTTCAAAAGAGCCGTTGCCACGGTGAGGAGAAAACATAAAAAAGTGCTGCCCTGCACACAATGGAAAACAGCCGACGGCCTCTTGCAGTGGAAGGCATGTGGTCGTGTCATTCCTGTGATTCTCTGTGTGTTCCTTTGAACAGGAAGTGCAGCAGCAGCTGATAATTGAGACGAGGAATCTGAAGAAAACCAGAAATTTCTATCAAAAGCTGAAGAATCAACATGAGAGAAAAAACAAAGGTCTGTGCGCTCCATTGTTATAAATTATGAAGATGTCTTCTGGTGTTTCCAGTATGAATATAAATATGTTTCTATGCATGAATCCTGAAGGTCCTGAAAGCAAACTGATGCTCTCAAAACTCAAGTCACAGCTTGAAGAACTCAGATCCAAGGTGGCCTTTTTGGATTGTGTGAAGAAATATCTTGAGGTATTAGTCGATTCTAACATTTATTTTCTTTGTTTTCCCTAATTTATGTAGTATAGTATTTATATTGTATCTGCACAAGATTTCAGTAACTTATTAAGACGTCTTACTTTAAGTAATTAACACAAAATCACCTTTTAATGCATTCAACACTACCACACTCTACAATGGATTTTTTTAAACACGCCAAAATATTCTGTGGTATAATCATCTTAATTTTCTGACATGTTTGCTCACCTTGGCATGCTAAGTGCTTGGAGTGGCTTTGATGGGCCAATTTTTTTATTCTGATTAATTCAGCTAATAACTATTTGACATCTTGGAAAGCGAACAGACCATGACAGAATAAAATAAACAGTTTCCAAGTGGCATCACAGTAAAAGTTACTTATTCTCTTCTCATTCTGTAGCACACTGGTCATTTAAATATACAACATAAATTGTACACGTGTCATACATGTGTTTATGACGGATGTTTGACGAAATGGAAATATCTTTGAGTTTTTAAATGTACTTACATTCAGTAGCTTGAAAAAAGTTTTTGATTTTGTTGATGAGATTTTGTCTTTTGACAACCACAAAAATCTACGTATGTTATGTCACAATAATGCACTGTTGTCTAATCAATACATTTCCAAAAGTACTTTGTGTTGTGTAATAATCAAAAATGTTTGCTTATTATGCACAAACTGTCTTAAACTCAGGTTGGATTGTGAGCATCTGAGAAAACATTCTACGGGTATATCATAGAAAACGATGCATCATTTACACAACAATTATTCTTTGTGTTTTATATTAGAATACTTTGTAGTTTGTTTTTGCAATGTAAAAAATGTTAAAAGTCTCTTTGGGTGTGAAGATTTTGTGCATGTCTAAATAAGAAACATTGTGACAGCAGCTTTGAAATGATTCATTTGTTTCGTACCTGCAGGTCCTCAGCGTTGATCAATGGGGTCTGGAAGTTTCTCTACTGCCCTCTCTGGCTGTCTGTGGATGCCACTCCGTGAACCTCCAGTCCACTGAGGACCCCTCTGTCCTGAGCTTTGGTAGCAGTAAAGGGAAGAGGACTCTGCAGGCCGGCTCTCCTCTGGGACTCATGGCTTACCTTTATGCCAGGTGCTGAGATCTGAAATATACCAACAATGTTTGTTCACAGACAGTATTTGATGGAGAACTCCAGATTTTCTTTCATTTTAAAGGGAGTTTGGGCAAAAATACGATATTTTAACACTGTTTTGCACAAATATTCATCCAGTCTCATGACAGCAATGAGTGACACTGAGGGGATAACAGCATTTTTTTTCTTCAAACAAGTAAAAAACAAAGGATGT
>NW_015114109.1:147761-164494 GCF_001443285.1 Poecilia latipinna
TCTTTTTTACCCAACAGCCTAAATCTGATGCATCTTATTCTTCATAATCAGCCCTGACCAGACTATCTACATTTATTTAAACATTACAGTTCCTATTTTATATTTTGAAGGGAGGGACAGAGAGATGTTTTAAGGACTCCCTGATGCATTTTCAGCAATTATCCAGAATAATGTCGTACTTGACCAGATAAAAGTATTATTTATTATTAAAAGTATTGAGTATTATTTGAGTAGTACTCCGTGTTTCTTTTCTTTGAGTTTTGTTTCGAGTTTCTGTCTAATGTAAAACCAAAAAAACAAAAAACAGAGCGCTTCTGGCTTGACTGCTGCACAAGGAGAATCAGGCCTGATTTGAAGTTATGTGTGCAGATAAGGACTGAAAAGCTGGTGGTGTGAAATGAAAGCTTTCAGCTAATCTGAGAGGAACAAGATGTTTTCTAACAGTTTTGAGACACACAAAAGCATTTTCTAACACAGAAAATTAGTTTCTCTCTCTCTTTGCCTCTAAGTGGAAACTCAAGGATAGAAACATGGAGAGAAACAACATTTCTCTCCACCAGTTTTAAGAACAACATGACTTACTGTAATCACACTTCCCACCAAGATTCAAACTTCTCCTTTCTGAACTTTTCTGTACAGAAATGCTGCTGCAGAGGGCTACATCCAACAGTTCCTGTACACATATCGTTTCTTTTGCTCTCCTGAAGAACTGCTGCAGTTCATCATGGATAAGTTCATCAGTGCTTCAAGGTACCAAACATCCAGTAACTGTTGCCAAGAGAAAAAAGCAGCTTTTTGACATGTTGTTTTAACCAGGGAGGGGCCAGAGATGTCAGGGGACAGTGAAAGGATCTTCCATCGCAGCCTGGACCTTCTGCAGATCTGGGTGACAGACTGCAAATCAGTGGACTTCACGCCAAAGTCGAGTCTTGTGGAGACTTTAGAAACATTTCTAAATACAGAGGTACACACACACACACACACACACACCCGCTAACCCTTTCCTGCAATCTAAAGTAATTACTTTTTCCTGAGAGTTAATGTCTTACACATGTAACACTGATTGTCTTTTAACAAATGTGAACCAGATGTGTGTTATTACTTGAACAATACTCATCTAAATCCAATCTAATTAATATAAACTGTAAAGAAAATATACTTTTTGCATTCAAAGGGGATCTGGATGCCTCACATGTTGACCCAGTGTGAGGTTTGGAAGGAAATATGGCTGAATTACAGCAAAATACACACAAATAGAAACTATTATTACAAGTCAGTGTAGATAAATCATGTTAAATATCCTTTTACTTCATGGCCTTTTACTTTGTTCTCAGTATGATTTCTTTTTACTCAGGGCAAGAAGCCTGAGGCATGACCTAGAGATTATTTAAGAATTATAAAACCTGTTTGTAGTTGTAAACGCTTAAAAATAGCGGGTGTTTTTTTTTTTTACCAGTACAAACACCTTTTATTAAAATAGAGAAACATAAAAAGTGCGATTTATATAAGAACTGCCCCTGGCTGACGTTCAGTACTTTAGAGATTTTTTAAAGTTTTTACACTTTAACTTTCCACAGGTGATTCCAGTTGACAGTCAAGGTGAGGCTGTTCTCTCCGTCCTCTACAACCATCCAAACTCCGCCACGCTGAGTCAGGTTACAGGAAGTTTGATCAGCCTGAATGAAGAAGAGGACTCTGTGTGTTTGCATTCATCTTCTGAGGATCTTAGCAAGAAGGTCTGAGTTTGGCTTTTTGCTGCTTTGTTCCTTAATTTTGATTTTAACTTGAATTACAGCACAGATCCTTCACTGGCTTGGATGAACCGTACTTTAAATAGCAAATTATTTCCTGTAATCTGCACTGGAGACATAGAAAAACTGTATACTAAGTTATCTGAACATGCATACTGTTGATTGTGTGTGATTAAATGATGAAAGATAAAATGGGGCATCTTCAAAAAATAGCAGTTTGGAGTTTAATCAGTGAAGTCATCCATTCTGTAAAAAATGTCAAACATGTTGCCCTGGTTACTTCCCTCTGAACGTCTGATTCGGCTGGTGAATTGGTTGATATTTGATTAAAAAGTTGATTTAAGACACAAAAAGAAATGCAGAAAAAATATGAACTGAAAGCAGAAAAATGTAAAAAGAAACTGAAAAGATTAGTCCAAATGGTAAAGACTCAGATATTTGCTCCTACTACGGTGTATGAAGTCTATTTATCATGTCATTTATCATAAATCACTTTTAAACTATAATTGAAGAGTTCGTATTGCGTAAGCAGGAGAGAAATTGTTTTTGAAACACACCAAGCTAAATGTTATGGAGTGTCCAACACAATCCTCGGATTTTAATCCAATAAAATACTTACAGGCTGATCTAACGTTGCTGTTTTTAAGGCTTAGTTTACTAGCGTCATTTTGTACACGTATGTATTTTATCTGTGTTTATTTTATTTGTGTTTATTTTTTATCGTGAAGTACTTAAAGCACTATGTAAGTAAAATATCTGCTGCCAGAAACCTGACAGATGAGAAGCTGCTCTCATAAACAGTGAGGATACAACTAAGTATTAAATCAGATTTACAGGAAAGCTAAACTGTTTATTTAACTAGAGTATTTTTGAATACTCTAATATTTTTTTACTGTTGCTTTATCAAGAGGTTGAAAAAAATCTGTTAATTGCTTTGCGATATGGAAAAAAACTTGGGGAGAAAAAAGTATTGTAAGAAGATGGAGCTCTGTGTACATCTGTCAGCAAGCTATTCTTTCTGAACCAGCTGTATTTCTGTTATGACCCATCTCTTTAAGCACATAAATCAGTAGATTTTCTTTTTAAATCCGTATCTGAAGCAGAGCGAATCTGTGATGCTCTTATCTGGAGAAGCTTAGTGAAGATTTCTGCAGCTTTGGGAACAACGGTTCTTCTTTTTGCTCATGATGGCCTTCCACTGGTGTGTAAACTAATAGAATCGGGGGTTTATGTAACACACATCTACTGTGAACTTTACAGTGGAGGATCTCACGAGTTGTGGAGCCCTCTGCTTCCATGTCTAAAGAGAAGACCTTCTCGATTGCTGCAGCCCTGCCTGCTCCTTGCTACGACTCCCTGATGCACGATTTGTCCAACGTGTGCCTGCAGAGTGAGGAGCGACTCCCGTTCAGCCAAAAGGAGCTCAGCGCGCTGCACATAGCCCAGCAGCTGACGCTCCTGCAGCAGGTTTGGTCAGCCTCCATACAGGTTCCTCACAAGACGTTGTTGTTATCCATTTCAAACGCTAGAGGGAGATATTTCTATAACAACACTGAAAGGTGTTGATTTGTATCAACCAGATTAAGCTTCGAGTTGGAATTGTCTTTCATTGCAGGAAGTTTTCCAAGGATGTCATCCAGTTAATTTCCTGAAGTCCAGAACACAAGGAGTCAGAGACAAACTCTGCAGCCCAAACAAGTGAGTGGGAAAAACAAAAAGCTGTATTTTAAAGTCCTTTTATTTATTTTTTTCATATGAGCCTCTAGTAGTTATCTTTAGGATTATCTCTAGCAAACTCTTTTGCTGGTTGAACATTTCCTTTGGCCATTGTAGATAGAAAAACGGAAAAAAATTCTACCAAAAAACTCATCAATGTTGGGATTAATCTCAGAAAATGGCTAGAAAAAAACAAGGACATTTTCTGAGCTTCAAAAGTTTATTTTTTTTTAATGTTTGAAATTGTTAGATTAATCTCTGAAACATTCAAGAAAAAAAAATCAGTTTCTGAGCTGAAAAGTTTAAAATTTGCAAGAAAAGTCTCAGAAATATTCTAGAAAAAAACTTTGACATGTCTGTGCTTCCAAAGACAAACATTTTCAACTTCTGGAAATGTTCTGAGTTTCAGAAGTTGAACATATTATACGCCATCCTACTCTTTTGACTCTGGTGTCAGAGGTAGTTTCTGATATATTCATCTGTTTTGCCACCCAGGAACGTGTCACAGCATATTCCGCCAGCAGAGGGCAGCAGTGGGCTTGTACTAGAGGGGAGCCTGTCAGACAGCTTCCTCCAGCAGCTGCTCACATACGCTGAGAGTGTCACTAACTGGATCTCTGCAGAGATAGTCATATGTGACTCTGCAAAGGTGAGAGGAGCTGTAACCGATGAAAGTAACAGGGAAGTGTGTTAGAAGTGTGTGGTGGTTTCAGTGTCGTTTCTGGTGTCAGGAGCAAAGAGAGAAATCTCAAACCTGGAAGATTTCTGAAGGAAATCACTTCACAGGCTGACAAGTCACTGATACTGTTCAACATCTTCTGACAAGAACTATACTTTACATGCTGACATCCTCCTAAATTACCCCGACAGTTCAGCTGGTTCCACTGAAGCCAAGTTAGTCTGAAGAGTTTCAAGGTGCATATCTGCTAATATCCATTTATTTGATTTGACAGAAACGTATTCAAGATGAGATTTAATATTACGATTTCAACATATATTGTTTTTGCATTTCTCCTTCTATAGTGACTCACAAAAAGAAGAGTTCCTCTTGATCTTTTCCCACATTTGACACATTAGCATCAAAATCCTGTTTATTTTTGTTAGATTTTATGTAACAGACAAACACAAAGTTGTGTATAAAAATGAAGTAGAAGGGAAATAAATCCATTCAGCCATCTTCCATTCATTGTTGTCCTTCAGCGGTCATTGAGGCGGCAACACCCTGGACGGGTTGCCAAACCATGACATGGCAACACACAAACACAGAGGACAAACAGCCACCTGAGGAAACGTAGAGAGACCAAATAACAGCTCTGATTCTGGACTGTGGGAGGAAACCCACGCATGTTCATGGAGAACATGTAAGCTCCATGCAGAAAGACCTTCTTGCTGCAAGGCAACAGTCCTATCAACTGTGGAGGACCAAGGCATGGGTCAAGGATAAAGTTAGGTTGCAGAGCAACATCCCATCCTTTGAACACTTTCCATCATCCAAAAGGGAAAGAGTGTAAAACTGCTTGCAAACCTTTACAGACATGGTTATCCACCTAAACCACCCAGTCAGGGAGAACAATACTTAAGCATTACAACAATGAAAAAGTTTAAATCCAAACATGTTCAAGTGTCGATTCATAACAAATGTTGTCCCACATCAATTAATAAACAGAAATATAGTTAATTCAATCTAATTGTCATTTCCAATTTGATCCTAGTTATAAGACAATGCATCGATCCGTCATTCGGATGATTTCTGTCTGAGGAAACCCAGCCGATGCATCAAGACACTGACTTGCAGCAATCCTTTACTCGGAGCATGCAAAAGAAACCTCCAGCAGAACCTGGCTCAGTGAGAAAGAGAAAAGGAAATTATTGGCAGCAATAGTTCAGCTGATGGCCCCCTCCAGACATCCAGGGCCAAGTGTGTCTACCATGAAGAGAAAAATACAGTGAGAGCATAAAGTTAATGGCTGCAGTAACTCCAGATAATGCATGAGTGTCTGAGAGGATTTGAGAGTTGTGGTTTTGCTTCTGTAGCTACAGAGAATATAAATTTACACCACAGTTTTCATTAGTTATTTTTGAAAAACTGTGTGTCATATTCCATGGCATGAAATCCTCCTAAACTACACTGGTGTTTACAGTGGTAATGTGACAAAACGTGGATTTATTTTCCAAATTTGTTTTTTTTTTTTTTTTTTTTTTTTCCCAACCCCCCTTGCTTTTTTCCAGCCCCAAGCTGCCTTGCTGACCAGGTATCTATGGATTGGAAAGTATTGCTATGAAATGAGGAACTTTGCTACAGCCATGCAGGTTCTCGGAGGTCTGGAGAATATGACTGTCAGGCAATTACCAGTAAGGCTTCACTCTTACAAACTTCTAACTTTGTCTAATAAGCCTGCTGCCCTCGAGCTAAGCATTTTTTTTTCTGCTGTGATTGAGCTTGGATGGTATTTAATTAGTTTCACAAATGAGAAATTAGCATTAATGAATTCAAATAAGATGTAGACAGAGTGAGCTCAGAGAGGGGAAATGTAGGTATGAAAAGTAATTAAAAAATCTCACAATGAAAACACAGCAATGCTGAAATAATGAAGCAAATTTCCATATTTTTTCTAAAAGAAATTAGGTTCCCTGACAACAACTGGTATTATAACAGCATTAACTCTACAATAGACCAAAATGCTCTTAAGACAGAAACATTAAAACTACTCCCTTTGCTGCTAAAACAATCTAATATTTTCACAATATACATATATGCATAAAACCTAAATGAACCTGTTAATACCTGAATACAAGTCTTGAGTTTCACTCATTTTCTTTCCATTTCCATATTTTGTTTCAAAATAGACAAATTAGTCTGTCTTGTAAGTGAAGAAAAAGTACTGTAACCTTCTTTCAGCCAGCTGACAGTAAGTGTGCTGCAAATTATGGAGGATGTTGTTACTGTGCTCTCACCAGATATAAAAAAACTCTTAACTCCTAGACCTTCTCTGGCATTTAATTCAAAGTACTTTAAATCACTGCAATGTCATGTTAAAGCTTTAGTTTACCCTAATAACAGAAACCAGCACATATCTTGTGTGAAGTGTTTGGTATAATATACTTTTACATTAGTGATGCTCTAAAGAGTAACATCCACTTGTTGCTGGCAGGCTTGGAAACACCTGGCTTCCAAAGTCTATGAGATCCTGGAGGAGCTGCGAGCCGTTCAGGTAATGTGTAAATCTGAGAAAGTTTAGGGTCTGAGTCGCTGCAAGACAATAAAGACACAGGAACAAACCCCTTTGAGCAGGAGAGTTTCAGAGTTTACAGCGCATCCAGAATACCACAGTTTCTAAAAGATCCAACACTGTCCTGTTTGTCAGTCCTGAATCTGTTCTACGTTAAACTGCAGGTGTTTCTGAAGAGCGATGACCTGTGTCTGATTGGAGCAGAGCAGAAGAGGACGAGGCCCACACTGCCGTCCGTTCACATCCTGGCTATGCATGTACAGCAGCTGGAGATCGGTGCATTCACACTAACCACTGGGGCTTATAAGTGGACCAAACTCAGGTGCGCTTTGGATGCAGAAAAATGTCATCTACACAGAAACTCAAAGGTTTTTCAGTTCTATTCAGGCAAGATTGGGCTGTTTAGTGTTTACCGGTTTAGTGGTTCAATAAAAAAATGGAAACAACGGGAAAAAAACACATGATTAGGTCACTCAATGTCAAAAACCGGAATTGGAAACTTGCACAAAAACCCAAGAGCTTCATCTTAGACTCAATAAGCTTCAGTTGGATGTTAAAGGTCATGATGGAATTATGAACCAGTTTTTCCTTCCACTAAACTTTTCAATAGTAGGCTTGAATACAGCCCTCTCTGAACAGCATTGACCTTTTGTGACCTAGTCTTTTTAATTTTTAAATTAAAGTTAAATAAACATTTCAATGATTTCATTATCTAATCTAACTTACTGAGATATAATTAGGAAAATACTAAAAAAATAAAATTTGTTTGGAAAAAGTCTCTGCTCTCTAAAGAACAATGTTGCATCAGAATTTAGGTTTGCAAAATTCCTTCTGAATAAAATGCAAGACTTTTGTACAATGTAGAGATTTATGGCCTTCAGCATGTTTGTAAAACAACTAAACGGGATTTCAGCGCGGCATTTGTACTTAGCATTATAGAGTTAAACATGAGGAACTTTGTGATCAGCAGGACAACTGTCCCAAACACAGGAGCAAAAAACAGACATAACTAACCTAATTTTAAACTCTAAACATCTCTAAACGAGATGTTGACTTCTTACAAAGCTTAGGAGAGTTATTGTTATTATGAATAAAATTAAATGCGTAGCTATATTTCAGTAAGTTAGATTAGATAATGAAATCATTGAAAAGTTTATTTAATTTTAATTTAAAAATTCAAAAGACTAGGTCACAAAAGGTCAATACTGTTCGGAGAGTGCTGTATTCAAGCCTATTATTGAAAAGTTTAGTGAAAGGAAAAACTGTGGCAAAAAATGTTTCACAAGCAATAGATATATCAGATTAAAGTTGATTATTTTCATTTAGGCCTCATAATGAAGAAATAAAATCCAAGTTGCTTGAGGTCCTGTATAGAAATATTCCATTCAGTGATGATTTGGGGAATCAGGTCATCTGCTGGTTTTGGCTTCCTTAAAACCTGAGCAGAGGCGCAGGCTGAACGGCTCCATGCCACGTTGCAGAAATTCATGCAAAAGGAGCACAAACCAAGTACTGGATGCACATACTGTCCATACTGCTGCCTGTTATTTGTGTATTAAAAATCCAATTTTATTTATCTTATGCAATATTATAATGTTCCGACCCCACTGAGGGACAAGGGTGTAAAGAAAATGGATGGATGGATGGATGGATGGATGGAATATTATAATGTTCTGAGAAACTTTAATTTGGGTTTCCATTAGCTATAAACCTAAATCTTAAAAATATACCAAAAAATGTGTCGGTCTGTACGTACAAATTTAACATTTTGAATAAAATTCCTGACATAACATATGTGTGACAACAGTAAACATATTTCATATGGCCGCCTGTCTGTGAGTTGTGTTACATATGTAGAAACTATAAGGCTCAAGTTTTATGTTCATGCTCTGCATTAGCAGCTGATACAGTCCAGAAACACTAAATGTAGATGATGGCACTAAAGTGGGAAAATTATCCAACCTGCTGTGAGATTTCTGCTTAAACTTGCACAACGTCCGGTTGCTATGTAACATGTATCCAGTCGGAAAACTAATCCTCTTATATCACCGCAGTGGCACAAAATGTGAACAGTTAGTATCATTACATGAGAACTGGCCTTCCCTCCCTCTTTTTCTGCAAATCAGTTTATGACAAAGTCGGCCAACTCACAAAAAGGACATATTTTCCTGTGTCCTTCTTCTCCACTCCAATATGGCTGACCAGATGCTGAGGTCAGAACAAGTGGGGCTGGGATGGCGACGGCACAGCTGTTGAATCTGGGTAGTTTGTTGGGGTGCCAGTGTTGCTGCAGATGGCGCCTGTGGGAGGAGGGGTTGATTGGAAAAAGGTTTGTGGCCAGATGCTGAGAGGTGACCGTGTGTAGCCAGATGATGAAGTCGGGAGAAAAAACAGCTGGTTACCATAGATTCTGGGTTTTTCCAGCTCGCTCCAAAAAAATCAGGTCAAATCTGATGAGATTAAGAAGAAGAAAAGCAGATAGAAAATGTATCTCCTATGTGCTTGTTTCTTGCTTTCTGCGTTTCTTTAAACTTCTCTTTGGTTCTTGTGGTTTCAGGAACATCGCAAAGGTTGTGAGTCAGGTCCATGCCTTCCAGGAGGTTGTGTACCCGTACAGCCCAGACCAGGACCTTCAGGCCTACCTGCGCCGCCGGATCGCCCGGTTCGCCACCACGGACATCCACCTGCTGGCCGCTGACAGCGATGCCAACTTTCAACGGTCCAGCGAGCGTCAGACACGGAGGATCCACGACACGCTGAGGAGGGTGAAAGCTACTTTCCAGTGAAGCCTGCTTTGCCTCATTTTAGAGATGAACTTCAAATCCAGGACATTGCCCTGCGTCCAGACTTATTACGCTGCAGTGCTGTGGAAAAGTATTTGCTCCCTTACAGACATCTTCTGTTTTTGCTTCCTTGTCTCAGTCACATGTTTCAGATGATCAAACAAATTCAAATGTCAGACAGAATTATCTGAAATACCAAAAACTGCTTTTTAATTGTCTAATTAATTGTCCCATGTATTATTTAAATAGAACCAGTGTGACAGCATGAAGTAGGCTGAAATATCTCTAAAACCAATGCAGCATGCCCTGAGCCAAAGAAATTTGAGATAACAAGCAAAATTGCTGAAATCAAGAGTTGCCTTTTATCTCATCCATCCAAAAGTTATCAGACAACAGCATTTAAAGTGCTTGACTTTTAAATATGTTTCCACTGAAATACAGTGACTGTAAAGTGTGACACAGAGAGGTTGAACTGAAAAAAGTGGATAATGTACAATGTGAATCCTTCATCTAGATCCGACTAGATGAAGGAAGATGTGACTGTACAACATCATAATATAAGCTGTTTATATCTATTGATTCAATTACTTAACAGTATTTCTTGCAATTGTAAAACATTGCGTTTTGTGTTAAATATTGCTTATGGATAAAAATTAATTAATTAATTTTCATAAATCGCAGTGCCTATAACGAATAATGAAGAAATTTGAAGTAGTTCAGATCTAAATCTGTCGGGATGTAAACAGACTGTTCCTGCTCAAACTAAATTATATCAGTTTTGTAACCAAGAGCTGGATAAAATTCCTCTGCAGTTTTCATGTTTCAAAATTCCTTGATGGAAGTTGTGGCCAAAGGTGCTGCAACCAGTTATAGGGTTTAGAGGCATTAACATTTCAGTTTGAATAGATTTTTGTCCCTAGTAAATTAAATAATCATTTAAAAAGATGCATTTTGAAAGTATTTTTGCTTATCTTTGTCTGATATTATTACTTTTCTGAAACTTTTAGTTATGGTGGAAAAGCAAAAACAGAAGAAATTTGTAAATAAAGTTCAAGGCAAACTTAAATCAAAACTCAAACTCGTCATATTTTTTAAATTCATTTTGATTTATGTTTTTGTTTGTTTTCAGGTTGATTTGTTGCTGGGATCAGATCCCAGCCTGGCGTCTTTTTGCATGTTCTCCTGTGCAGGCTTGTTGTTCTCTCCAGGTACTCCTGCTTCCATCCACAGTCCACATAATTATTAGTGTTATTGGTTTCTGTAAATTGATATTAGGTAGGTGTGTGTCCTCATAATCAGTACAGAGTTACCACCCACCCTGTGACCCTGCAAGGATAAGTGAGGATAGATGACGGATGGATATATTTTTTGTTTGCATTTTGTTCCTTCAACAAACTTAAACAATGTTTTTTTGTGATGATTTTTTAGCTGATGCATATTTTTTGTATAGTGTATTTAATTTGTTTGGTATGTTTTCTCTAATCTATAATTGTTTGTGGCCTGAACATGTGAAATGCATGTCCATCGAAATGATATAGGTGCCTAAAAATCACAACTTGCACATGCAGTAATGTAACAACGTGATTCTTTGCTTGGGACTGACTCAGCTAAAGCACAATTTCAGCAGCTGTGTTTCTATGTTATACATTTATGAGCTTTAGATGGAAATGTTATTTTTTTTCAGCAGTCTTTCACATTTTCCACAGTAAATTATCTGTTGAGCTACTTAACATTAAAACTGTTTTGTGCAATGATGTATACAGTAATGCATGACTTTTTGCTATTTTATTTCAGTGCAAGTTTTAAATGAATCACATTCTGTTGTTTCATGTGGGTCAACATGCATTCATATTATAATCTGGATAAGCTGCAAGGTTTTCAATCATACATTAATTTTCTGTGTAATGAATTCTGTGTAGTTTTACTCATCCAACTGTTTTGTGGCAGATTTTCTAACTTCTGGTTTTGAAAGTTTGACGTGCTACTGCAGATTTTTGCTGATTAAATATTCTCTTAACATTTGTAATTCACATCATTCTAATATTTTTCTTGCCTTCATGCCAAGGGCAGTCAGTAAGGAGTTTTACCATCACTTAAATAAAACACATGATTATCATGGCTTTGAGATTTTAAGTTGTCTTAAGCATCTTATATCAGCATGCTTAACTGTGAAGTTCAGTGTTTGTGTGTAGTAAGACGATTAATTGTGAGACTCCCAAAAGAATGCTAATGTTTCCAAATAATGTAGGTTCCCAAAGCGTCAGAGGTTAAAAGCTAAAAACGAACAGCAAATTTACTGTAACGCATTCAACGTTCCTGTATGCCTGAAGAAACAGTCGACATGTTTTCATTAAAAAAAACTTTCAATTTGAATAACTTTTTATAACTTCTGTGAAAAAAGATAACTTTAAGCCTTATTCCCTCAGTATACCACACAAACTCCACACTGAAGAATGTTGCTGTTAGCCTGATGTGGTCTTATGATGTGGTCTTTGACTGGACCAAAAATGATTGTATTTTTGAATTTTATAATTCATGCAGTTGTTACACCAAAGTGTGGGACTTTCTGGGTATTGTGACTCCAGAGGGCGCTGTTGCTCATGTATGCCTTAACTTACTTTTCAAGCCCCACTGACAGTCACTGGGCTAAAAACAGATGATGCTGTTTTTTTTTTTACCTCTATCTGAAAGTGTGAAAAAACATCAAAAATGTTTAAGTTATAAAATAAAACAGATACTGTTCTGACCTTTTAGACTTTAAAATGGACTGTTGGCATGTAAAGGTTCCCAGATTTGCAGATTGTTACAATTCTGATGGACATTGTCAGAAAAGATAGAAATAATCTGAGTTAACATAAGAAGTGCTTCTGGTCAGATCAGTGGTAAAATGTTTTGTAGACATGGGAAGTCACATGATGTGATTTGATGTTCAAACCGTTTTCTTCAGTATACAGTTTTTCTCATTTCCTGATAAGAGCTTTCAAAGCATGTTATTGGCTANATTTTATTAAAGTCTCATGAAGAATTGTTGGCCCAATTATATAGGAGTTGAAAATCACTAGCAAAATGGCGAGTTCATTTTATGATTGTCATGTTAGCATGCTGGTATCTGTTAGTACAGGGGTCGGCAACCCGCCCTAGAGCCTCATGCGGCTCTTTAGCGCTGCCCTAGTGGCTCTCTGGAGCATTTTCAAAAATGTTTGAAAATGGAAAAAGATGGGGGTGGGAAATATATTTTATGTTTTAATATGGTTTCTGTAGGACAAACATGACACAATCATTCTTAACGTTTTCCAGTGCAATAGAAATGTGTAGAATGGGGTGCTGTGGTGGCGCAGGGGTTAAGCACAACCCACATATGGCAGACTCAGTCCTCAACATGGCCTTCGCAGGTTTGATTCCCAGCCTGGTGACCCCCACCGCATGTTCCCCCCGCCCCCATTACCTGCCTCCCTGCCAATTTGCTATCAAATAAAGACCACTAGAGCCAAATAGAAATGTGAATACATATTAAATTTCGACATTTCTGTCAAAGAAGATTTGCATCATAGCCTGCAACATGTTTCTTTCACCTGGGCTAGCAAAAAAACCGACAAGTGTGTGGTGGGCCATGGACAGCAAAGAGGAAAATAGCCGAGGAGAGATTCTACAATTCTTGGAGCGAATCAGGATTACCTGAATGCTTGCTCTGTAGCAGCTATTACGGTACAAAAAGAGTACCGTACTTTCCGGACTATAGAGCGCACTTCACTGTATAAAGGCCCCAATATACTTCAGTCCGCGGAGGTCTGTGGGGACTCGAAGCAGACGTCCGCCGGACATGTCTGTGCAAGGATAGATTTTTATGACCACGTACGCGTACTCGGTGTCGCACAGTGCAGTGAAAAACAGTGAAACAGTTTTCACATCGAACTGGTTTTCATGTGACACCGGGCTGATAAGGTTGATAACTATAACTTTACTAATATAACCCAGGGTTATATGAGTTCATATTGTTTCAATATTGAGATCAACATGATAAAAGTCAACATAAAGTTGCCACGGGTACGTGATAGACACGTAAGCGAAAATACTTCAGCAACAGGCTTTATATATTCAAGCAAATATTGACATGGTCAATTATGCAGAATTATGAGAACAAAAAACAAGACATCATCCCAAACTTCTTCATCAGCAGTGGAGCAGAAAGGTGGTCTGACTTTTTTTTTTTTTTTCTCCCAACAACGGCAAGGAATAATGATCGGGTGTGTGCTCATTTTCGATTGGTGCACAAATTATTACACCGATCACAATTGTGCTTTCGGAACATAATAAACAGAGCTTATTGAATGGATCCCTGATTTCAGTTAAAGCCAGCGCAGCCTCCTGCTGCTCCTCTGCACGCAGTAGGAAGCTGCGCTGCTGCGGCTCACTGTCTGCCGGATGAACCGACATGTCACTGCCTTTCTCTGTCCCGCACTGAGAGGTGAGTTAAAGCTTCTCAGATGGAGAAGAAACGGAGCTAGGCACCCAAATAGTTAATCAAACTTGCTAGTTCTCATTAAGATTGTGTGAAATAAAGGAATTTGTCACGAGAGAATTTCAGGTAATCAGTACGCTCGAGTGTGAAGACCCAACCGTCCACGGACAGTACGCCCGAGTATATTGGGTCCATAAGCCGCACCTAAAACATTTATTTATTTATTTATTTTTAGAAAAAAAAACTGGAAACGTACGCATGGTTCAAAGCGTGGGGGAAAAGTGTGGTTCAAAGGAACCGGGTCGGAAGTTCTAATGCAAAAATGGTCAGCCCTACTTTGAACCCGTGCCGTTCCGTGCCGGGCCCTGCAGTGCGAAAAGGGCTTTATAGTCCGAAAAAGACATTTCCAGGGAAGGCGCTACATTAGCTGCCGCATCAAGATTAAAGTTACATCCAGGGGTGAAAGTAGGCGGGTACGGTCAGGTACCCCTAAAAGATTTAGCGGGGTACGCGGCACCTGCAAAAGAGGGGGCGGGCTGTCTGCGGTAAAAAACAAATCAATGGGTTCACTGTGCAGCCGAGAGGCCGGCCACTAATCAGCCGTGACTGATTAGTTTTTCAAGAACAATCTAAAACATGACTTAATCAGTTAATAAATAGCTTTTTTTTCCAATTTCATATTGTTCTGAACTGTTTGTGCTTTGCTAAAGCACAAACAGTTATGTGTTTGCGATATGCGACTTTCCGCGATACGTCGATGGCGGAAGGTGTTGAGTCGATCTCAGCATTAGGTGTCAAAATGAACGCCGCCACGAGGCTGAGACCAGCACGTCCTCCTCTGACTCCTTATCGAAACGTTTGTAACTTAGTTAAAGAACAAAATGAAGTACCCAACAAAAATAATAATTTCAGTAATTATTGTTCCAACAAGGTGTTGCGCAATTCTGTGCGTTTAGGTTCCATTACCAAAATAACTAGCAAAGCAGGAGTTTAAAATTAACTAATCAACCACCGCTGTGTTCAGGGAGGCTTATTAATAATTGCAAAATAAATATCAAGCCTGAAAACCTAATATCAACGGACCTAATGTTATGTTTTTAAAGTAATCTGTGCTCGGCTCGAGGAGCGCAGGCGGTTGCCGCGGCAACGGGTGTCCTTAAATGACAAAGAGAGACTGAGAATAGAAAAGTGCGAGTGGTTTTGAGTTGACCATCTGTTCTGGTTGTTTTACCTTTGTTTACCTTTGCTGTGCCTCATCACAGCCGCTGTAGTTTCTGAATGTTCAATAAATGACAAACTGGGACTAATTATCTCGTTCCTCTGTGAGTATGTCATTCACAACAAACTTCAAACACGGTTAATTGTCTAATTAATAAAAAACTTTTATTGCTCTCTGGCATCTCACTTTAAGCTCAGAGTCTGAGAGGCTTTTCCTCTATCAAACAATTTTTTGCTTCTTATTTAGTGGAAATATTGATGTTGATGAGACTTTCTCCAAAAAATCTTTTTCAACCTTTATAGCTCCACTGTTGAAAATGAGGCTCCAACGTTCACAAATGACAGTGAAATAAAATCCAGTCCAGCATCTGGTTTGAGGTGATTCCTCTGGATCCTGCTGGAGGAAAAACATCCCAACTTCAGAAGATGAGCTTTAACCTAACAGAGCTCTGTGGTTCCTCCTGTCAGAATGAGAGTCAGGGTGAGGAGGCGCCATGTTGGGAAGAGAAGTGGAAGCTGCAGGATCTTCAGAACAAACAGGTCATGATGCTGGGCTACTGATTATCCCTCTGTCTGGACACAGGATCAATAGGACCAGTTTAAAAGCTAAACTGAATGGTTATATGCCAGACATGGAAAACTGGGATGCATTCCATGCCATGATGTTCAGAATTTAGGTCTCATGCAGGGCCAGCCCAAGGCATAAGCAAACTAAACGACTGCTTAGGGCCCCAAGTGATTTCCACTTAGGGAAATCCCTTCCCTAAGTGGAAGTGTTTTTTTTTTTTTTTAGTAATGATTTTTATGTGATTATATCAACAAAAACACACAAATTCATTATAAAGTTAGATTTAGAGTTACATATTTTTTACAATAATATATATTTGATAATGTATGTAGAAATCTTTCTTATATGGACAAAAAGAAAGATTAAAAAATTGCTCTTCGGGGCCCCCCAGTGACCGCGGAAGGTACCGCACTGCACGGTAATATGAGCTGCAATGAGCAGAGCATTCAAACCTCCAAAGCTCTGGTGGAAGATAAGTTAGCAAAACAATGCCGGAAAAAAGGACTTATCCTTCAGGGAGAGATAAAAGAAAGAGGAAGAAAAGGAGAGAGAATAGAATAAAGACAAGATAAAGGCATGTTTTTTCTTGGAAATGTAATGTTTAACAGAAAGATTTGTGGAGCCACTAATAGAAACTTAGCTTAATAGCGACCTGAAACAGTCCAGCCCAACAGCTGAACATTTATGTTATGTGTGAAACTGAGTTTTAACTTTAAATGAGTTGATTGTCATGGTTGGTTCTGTATATTTCTGAGGTATCTTGTTCTTCAAAACGCCATGTTTAACGTTTGATAACAATAATTAAAACTTCTCAATGTTTGACATTGTCTAGCAAAATGTTTCTACGTCAGGCTACAGAGCTGCTACATCGATGAGCTGCTCTATGCTGTAGTTTGGGATGTGTTGTTTGCTGCTGAGCAGAATCATTTATGTGGCTAAAGCAAATAATATTTTTTACATCAATTAATAAGTTATGTGAAACTTTTCCAATTAAAACAGTTTGAAGGC
>NW_015114110.1:0-24736 GCF_001443285.1 Poecilia latipinna
TCTTTCCATCTCTCTTAAGCTAACTCTTAAAGGAGATTCATTTTTGGGGCCAGACAGATTGTTGCCTGCTACAGATCAGTCATTAACTGCTCATGTATGTACACCACATAGCTCCACTTCAAAAAGAACAAACTATCCCTTTAACATGTGAAGGAAATTATGCATATTTCCAGTGGATCTTTAAAACAATAGGTGGAAAAGGCTGGCGCAGCATGACTTTTTAAATATGTTGTGCTAATTTCTTTGTGTTGTACACATTTGTCTCCATTATGAAGTAAAAGTGCCGTCATGCAGCTCTGCCCTTGGAAGAAACGTCTGCAATAAGACGGGCTTCCATAGAGCGAGCAGCACAAAGCCCTGGATACTATCGCAGGCCGAGACCGCCCGAAGGGCGTCGCTAATTCAGTTTTAATGATTGTCACTAATAAATCGGTAATTACAGATGGATCAGTCTCGCTCCTCGATTATGAGAGAGTTGAGAGAGGAACAGGAGCAAATCTCCTTCCAAGAGATTGTTTCTGCCCTAATGTCCTCATGAAGCGGGAATTTTAAGGAGGTTTGATATGAATGGGTGAAATTAGCCCATCCATTATTTGAGTCTTGGCGAGGAGGCGCAGAGGACAAAAGAGAGGACACAATAAATTGGAATAAAAGATGATAGTCCTGACATCTTACCCTCTGTGCAAAGGGGCCAGCAGAAACTTCTCCACTGTGATGAAGACACGGATAGTAGCGGTCTAACTTCTCTTTCATTTGTGCTTGACTAATCCCTCCTCTTACTGTAAACATGGGTGGCTCTCTCATCTTACCACAGAAGGCCTCCTGAAACTTCTTGGTGAGCTTCTCAATGACGCTGTAGCTCTCCACATAGTCCACATGGTCATCCAGAGGCTCGCTGGCCATCTGCCTGAGGGTGGTCATGTCCACACGTCCCACACCGATGGAGAAAATTTCAATGCCTGCGTCACGCGCACGCTGTGCCACGTCCTTCACGTTGTCCTGCGGACGCCCGTCTGTCACGATGATGGCAACCTGTGGAAGCAAAATTGTTTAATATGAGTAAGCAGCCCACCAGGATTGGAGAATGGTTCTTAAATCTACGCCGGACCTTGCTGACATCAGGAGATTTGGCCCGAGCTCCCTCTGCCTCACTGAAGGCCACGTTCAGGGCGAACTGGATGGCCGATCCAGTCATCGTTCCAGTGGAAAGAGGCTCGATTTTGCTCACAGCCTTGACCAGAGCAATTTTGGTACGGTGAGTCTTCATAGACACCTACAGATCGGCAATGACAACGAGAGACGAGGGCAACATTTCCATTTTTAGAAATTTCTATGACTCAAGTATCAAGATTTTTCTGTAAATATTTTTATGACCTTATGAACATTTGAGAATATGTGTTTTCTTCAAATTATGCACAATGCTAAACCAAATCAACAATTTAGGTCCAGCGTAAGCTTAGACTTCACAATCTGGAAACTCAGTTTTCATGTGTCTTAACTTTTCCAGACTTGGACAAAAATAAAACTCCAAAAGCCAAAAAAGAAACGAAATATTTACTGATGTGCTCATTCAGCAAAAGATAAATACCATCTTATAAATATAAATCAGATTTGTGTCTTTCAGATAACTTAACATCTAAAGTCTGGAAACTCAAACACTTCTCCACGCTCATTTTTCCATACTTCATAAATAATCAACTTCCACACTATGCAAGATCTGTCAAGCTGTTGGGAACCAATCTCTACCTCATTCTTGACACGGCTGGCGTAATTAACGACTCCGACTCGGGTGGCGTTGGGTCCGACGTTCAGCCCGTTGATGACGTTTGTCAGGAAAACCTTCACCTGCTCAAACTCTGAAGGGCGAACGCTACGACTGCTGTCTACGATGAACACGAGGTCCGTGGGACGGGTTTTGCACAGACCTGCCACTGCACATGGAAGCAACCAGAATTATTTTTCATGTACTATATGTTTACATTTGTGATATTTCTAAGAAAAATAAAAACAGAATTACAGCGTTTAATGATAAAGGGCTATTAGATTAAAAAGCAGAGATGGGTGGAGAATTGTGGGAGGAGGCGAGAGGAGAAAGAAGGCAGTGAGAATGGATGGGCGAGGGGACGGAGGCTGCCGAAATGTATGTATGAGGAAGTGAGTGGAAACAGAGACGACTCGGCTTCAGAGATGGAAAGACGGAGGCAGAAATGGAGGAAAGATTGGGCAGAAAAACAGCAAGATATCTACTTTTAGAGATCAAAAATGAAGTAAAAGCTGATTCATGATTTTCTGTATTAAACGCAGCTTTTTAGCGCGACCAAAGAGATTTTGGGCCTTTCTCCAGCCAACATGTGCTCGGTTTGGATAAATACTAATTGGGTCTGGGCTCACAATGGGGTTTTGTACATAGTGTCCATTTGGGCTGACAAAGCACGGCCCATTCCAGAAGAGCCAATTGGACTCTCTATGTAGGTCTTAACTCTGTCTCTAATGGGTATTAAGAAACTCTGCTAAAGATGCACATTTATATGGGTTCCACTGTTTACCCAAAGTTGTCCAGCGTCAAATCTATGTAGGCAAATAACACGGCACTATTATATAATAATCCAATCTTTTGCTGCCAATTTCCCATCTAAATGGACCCCAAAAGTAAATACTGGGTGGGTCTAAACTAAACACAGGCTCACTCTTGTTTTCAATCTCAACTTTCACATTTCCTTCTGTTACAGCTTTTATTTATTTATTTATATTTTTTAAATCTAAAGCTTTCACCCTAAAAATAGACAAATACACTCTACCCTCAAGTGCCACACTGTTTTCACACATTTTCCAAACTTTATAACTGTCACCCACAACTTCCAAGCACCACACATGATTTACAAAAGTATTTAAATGAGCAAATGCCAACAGAAAATATGGATATAGAAACTAAAACTGCCTATACAACTTTAATAATCTGTATTATCCAAATTTTAGGCTTGGAAAAAAAAAATACATCCAGATTTTCAATCTTTGAACTAAATCCCAAATACTTTCGCCTACATTTTTATACTTACTTTTCTTCATAGTACCATAGGTCAGCTTATGTTGAAACTGATTTGAATATTTAATATTACAACTACTAATTTATAATAAAGTCTATATCTACCAAGGCTGTAATTCAGGATTTTTGATAGCTGGTGAAAAACCTGTGTATCTGTTACAAAGCTGTATACTGAGGTGAAGAAATTGGGTAGGTTACGTGTGAATTGCATGCCAGAGTTGGAAAAATATCATCTTGAATAAACAAAGTTGTATTTGACTTGCTTAAGTATTTAAGCAACATAATTATATGAGGTTAACTTACTTAGGCTAAATAAATAACGATGATTCTCTAAAGCTCTTAAATCAAAATGAGTGAAACCTGAAGAAACCCTGATAAATTTACACAACCAACCACAGCAGAATCAGCATATTGACATAATTTTATTCAATCTCATTTCAATCACAATAACTGAACTTGTTTTCTCTTTTAATTGTGATTATTCTGTAGCTTTTCTTAGTTATATAGTTAAACTCTTTCATTCACACAAACACCCACATATATATGTGAATGAAAAAAGAAAAAAAGGTTTATTTTTCAGTATAGTCTTAGTATTGATCTAAGTTAGTGATATTTTGACACTTTTGCACAAATATTTTTTTCAAACTATATTATGCATGGTTTAAAGTCTGAGAAAGTACGACAAGGAAATTGATTCAGATCTTTTCAGAATTAGAGTCCAGTGTTGGATCTCATCTGGGGTTTTGAGTTAGGCTTCAGGGGTTAAAAGGTCACTCTTACCCATAGCGGCGGCCATACGCTGATCAAAGGTGGCCTGAGCTCCGATAAGGCTGAGCAGCAGCAGGAAAAGCGGCACGGTGGGCGTCATGGTGAAAGGCAGGGGGTCCGAGCGCGGCCACAGACGGTCCAGCAGTGAGAAGCAGAAAGGAGACAGAATGGGCCGGAGGACGCTCCAGGTGATGGGGACAGCCACAAAGTGAGACCGAGTGAGGCTGAGCTGCAGGTTATCAATGCAAGAGCTTCATACACTCTGCCCACAAACAGCACCCCCCCCACTTCTCCACAGCTACAGTGTGGGTACGTGTGTGTGTGTGTGTTGTGTGTGCGGGAAAGGAAGGGAAATACCTGCCCGGGAAGGACCTAAATGGTGGGCAAGGAAATACAAACACCTTGATATGGCTAGGATGTCCAGGTAAACGTGTGTACAGCAGGAGATGTGTGTCTATGTGTGTGTGTGTCTGCGTGAGTGTGTGTGTGTCTAGCTGGGGGTGCAGGACCAACTGGGGTTTGGTGCACAGCGTGAGCGCCAGCTCTGCAGCTTCAGGTTGGATTTGGCCGAAGCTCAAATAAACACCAACATGAATTCCTCTTTTCTCCCCATGTTCACTCGTATAGCAAACACACGTTTGTGGGACGGAAGTGAACGAGAGCCATCGCACACAGCCTGCAGTGTTCCCGCCGTTCTGCATGACGGGTGTGTGTGTGTGTGAGTTTCTGTTCAAATTCAAAAGTACAAGCTACTTCCTGTCTGCTGAGTACAGTATGTAATGACCACCGTTTTGTGAACTTCTGTCGTTTTTCCATCGGTCGAAAAAATATTCAATAAACTTCATCACTAGTTAAATCTGTTGTACCCCTAAAACAGGTAAAAAGAAAAAATTCAAGATTACAAATTAAACTAATCAGACTTTTCTTTGAGCCCTGCGTTGACTTCTGTCTAGTGTCAGCAGGGCAAGGGCCCCAGTGGAGCAAACACACTATAAAAACACACTTTCATCAAGAAGCTCATATACACTTCTTTAATCTCACTAATCTAAAACAGAGACCCCTCTTTTCCCTTCAACGTCCCACTCCTCCCTACCCTCTCTACTCTGCATTCCTCCGTAACGCCACCCTCCCCTCCCCTCCACTGCGACCACCACCTCCTCACACACACACCACGAACAAGCCGCAATTGAGGGGAGCGGCCTGTACAGTACAGGAACTACCTGAACACATTTTCTCCTGAATGAGCAGCAGGGCTAACTGGAAACGCTACGTGTGAAGCGTGATGATGGGTTCAGGATGAAATAGGCGACATGTTTTTTTCTGGGACTTCATGTCATCTTTGGGGCGAAGGGGGGTTTTTTTATGCCTTAGACAGAATAACACACACAGTTATTTGTATAAGTGTATTCAAGGGGGTAGGAAAAAACACACACATGCACACAAACACCTGTGGTTATGTAATTTTGTCATCTTGGCAGATTGAACTGAACCCAAACAAGACGTTCTACCTCCATCCGTCAGTGTCTTATATAGCAAACAATAAGAGTTTCAATTTTGAGTCATTTGAGTATTTAAAATTTCATATCCGACGACCAGTTCTGCAAATAATACTTTTTAAATTCATTCTATGTTGAATTTATTAATAAATGTTTTTTTTTTTTTTTTTGTTTTTTTAAAGATGATCTATTGGACAGTTTTCATCCTTATGCTCTACTACAGTAGATATAATTAGTACGGACCTCTGGCTGTTAGAGAAACCCAACTTGGACTATTCTAAAATAAATACAGACCCGTTTCAAAACTATGTTTTAATTCAAAGACCTTTGAAAATTTGTTGTGGATGTACCGATTTAATTTCTGGTACAACTGAAAATTTTGGGTAATACCTAAACATTTTTAACAGATAGGTAATGATCGTTGGCAGCACTTGTGTCACTTTTTCCACTATCGTTATATTTGCGACTCGAGTTCAACTTGATTCTAAGTCACATGACTTCAGTCCACACATCTGGTTTTTCATTAGGGAAATTAAGAAATAATTGTTTAAAAAAAATAAAAATAAAAAATCCACCAGCACCACAGTTACTGGGTTCCAGTTAATTTCTATAAAATCGATGCATTTGTACGGAGCCCCAGAAGGGACATTGAAGGAAAAAAATCAACCCTCTCCTTTGCCGAGTTGACAGCTGTTTCATCAGGTTTTAAGTTTTTTAATACTCTTTACATTTTCAGTAAAGACACTGAACAGGTTTACGACCTACCCTTTCTGACCTATTGGCCATTTTTCTGGGTTGTCAGGATGCTGTTTCCTAATTAGGAAGGAAATTTGCTGCACTTGCTTTTTTTTTTTAGGGGTATTGTTGCTAAAAGTGAATAATGTACAAATGCATGCAAGACTTTTCAGATTTTAAGAAAATGTTATGTCATTTTCTTTCTTCATGTACTTTTTGTTGGTTTACCAAAAAAAAATTTGACAAAATATATTGAGATATGTTGATGTGATAAATATATTTAAGTATTTTTCTATGGGACTTTAAAATGATTTCGAAACCAATCCTTACTGGAAGTCACTGTTTCACCTGTTTATTTACTTTTATCCAGCATGCATATTTGGCGTGTTTGCTGTTTGTTTTTTTTTCCAGAAAAAGGAAATGTTCCTGTAATGCCTCTTTTCTCTGCCAAAGCAAACCATTCTGGCCTGTTTGATTTCAGAAAGTATTCCTCACAATAGTTTTGCCGGTTTATTTGCATATGAGTGGAAACCAGTGTGAGTCAAACGACTCCATCAGAGCCTCGCTGTGTGGCACCACGCATTTTTTGGTCCACAGCAAAACAGAAATATTTACCATCAACAGTGAGGTGAGATATTTTGTGCCGTTTGCCTTTATTTTTAAATTGATCAATGTTTGTCTCCTTATTCTGTAACCAACCTCTTTGCTTTCAATCTGTTATATTAATAAACTTTGTGCACCACTTTCAATAAACCCCAGTATTTGATTTAACCGTCAGGCCGCATGCTCGTTTGCACTGTCGCAAAGTTTGGGAAGACTGGGAGGATTTCATGTTTTTGACCACATCCATAAATATTGAAACAAGTTGCCTTTCTTCAAATCTCAGAATTCTGAGCAAATATTGACATGGTGGGGAGCGGGCTGGACCGAAGCATCCCATACCTGTGCTCCCACACACACACACATCCTCAAAGACAGCTGTGCTCTGAGCTTCCTTTGTTCACACGAGGGAAGTCCTGGAAAAATTAATTACATGAAGCTCGCCTCAGTCACATGACACATGAATATGAAGCAGTTTGAGTAGGCACACACCAAAAGAAGACGTGTAGTGTGTCAGACTTCACCTTGAAGTAAAATACGATCCCGAGCGAAAACATCACTGCAGAACGTCTGAACAGAGCTCTCACTCTTCGTTCAGAAAGAGAAGCGGGGTGTGTGTGTGTGTGTGTGTGTGTGTGTGTGTGTGTGGCGCGTGTGCGCGCTCAAGTGTGTTTCTGTACAGGAGAAATTTTTATGCATGTGTGAATTTGCGTGTTTGTGCTGCCCTTCCCCTGCCAACTATAACAGCTCCGCAGCCAGCATGCAGGAAGAAAGAGAGAGGTTCATTTAAAACCCAAATACGACTCTTACATAACCAACAGTTCTGTTCATCCCCAGATCCCCCCTGTTCCACCAACGCACACTCTCTCTCTCTCTCTTCATCCCCTCCACCGTTGTCTCCCTCCCACGCCGGCTGGCAGAGTCCACCCAATGTCCTCCTCTCGTCCCTTAGCAACAGCTCATCCCAGTTCTCCTCCCTTGTTCCCAGGCCAACTCACTGCCTTTGCTCCTGTTATCTTCTTTACGAACTCCCCCTTTGGTCCCTACTGCCACCTCCTCATCAAATAGTCCTTTCTCTTTCCTCCTCTGTCATCTAAGCTCTGTGTTATTGGAGAGCTATGAACATAGAATATTAAGTGGAGCTCCAACAAGAAACTTTTTTTGTTTTACTCGCACTGCTGGGAGAAAACCTGGCACTCTATTCCCCAAATGTTTTTTTTTTTTTTTTCTTTTTAATTCCAGTCTGAGGGAAAATGTTTTCAGCTGTTTCAGAGGCAGAGATTCATACAGGGATTTGATTTCCACATGCTCCTGTTACTGCCTTGCATACTAAGATTAAACAGAGCAGAAAGTGCAGTTTGTGTGCAAACACAGCAGATGGCAACACAGATTAAGGATCAGGCCTGTATATCTACGACTGTCTGGGATGCCTCAGTTCCAGCGACGGCTCCGTCCATATTTCACTGCGTCGGATTAGTCGCATATCCCACCAACTTCTCTTCTCCAGTGAGGAGACGTCTCTCAAAACCACCCTGCTAATCAAGAGTCCAGGATTTTTGCATACGACTACACAGTGCCCACTGGTGGGGTTTGGTTGTAGGCAAGATGAAGTTGCATGCTGCTAAAAGGTCTGAAACAAATACCCAGTTTTTCACATTTTATAATATACAAGTATTTCTAAGCACATCATGCTCTCCTGCCTGACCTGATCTGTCCTCACAATAAACGACAAGTGTAGTTTTTAAACCTCCTGTGTTGTTATAATGACCTGAAAAGCATTTTTAATTATGTTTTTTAAATAAATTGATGAGATTAGTTTTCTAACTCACATTTTATTAGTTTGTATAGCACCCAGAATTAGGTATTCTACTGATCTGGCACCAGATCTCTTCTCATTTTTGCCATCAGGAGAAAATGGACTTATTTCTGAGAACATTCAGGATTTTTGAAAAAGAGTTCACGACCCTCGGAGAACTGATACAAATTCAACAAGCTGAAGTATCGAGGGAACACCTTCTGAACATTGACTTTATTTTTAACCTTACTGGAGAATCAAGCAAAAACACTGTTTTAATTACTGAATCGTCTTTGCATTTATATAAAAACTAATCTATTAAGTTTCCTTGACTTTACACACATGAACATATTCTTAGCCAAAATTAGTGGATACTGTCTGTGTGGTCAATCATAATATGGGATAGGAAGACTGTATATTTAGATCAAACTGATCTGTCAGAATTAGCAACAACATTCATTTCTCAATGAATTTTGACAAAAACTATTTAATGACTAAAAGTCAGACCTATAACTGTCACTTTCTACCTACTGATGACTTCAGTAAAAGTTATTTCTTGACAAATGCCAGCTTGACGGGACGGGGCAAGACGAGGTTGTGTCTGGCACCTGGACGTTGGCAGGAAATACTTTGGATGGGGTGGAAAGTTTTATCAGGGTTCCTGACTGTGTGTAATTTCCTGAAATACCCAGGTGGCAGAAACTATAAGGGCTCATTAAACATTCAACATTTTTTAAGGCAACAGCAAACACTGACTTGCCACTTATAAGCCAGAACTTGTGGATATTTGACTTCACCAGAATCTGCACAGTTCTGAACTCAAAGCAACATTTTTGGCACCTGTTCATGTTTTAGCAGTTTCAAAAGCAGATGCATCTAAAATTATTCAACTCTTACTGCAAAGTAGGTATTCAGGAATACCTACTTTCCCATGAAAAATCACATGGGATTTTTCAATAAAATTCCAGTGAAGTGAATCGTGGTAGTGTTTCACTGGCTAAAATTATTGTGATAATATAACAGAAGGGAACAAATTTCCTGATTTCTTTTTTTAAGAACATTTAAACTCAAAGTGAGGCAGACTGAAAGCGACATGGTTGTGTTTCTAATTGTTGTTCAATGTATATTAGAGCTGCTGCAGAAATATAGTTACACAATAAAACAAAAATTTGATTTTACCCGTTATGGTCACTGAAATCATTCAATTTATCCATTTAATTTCAGGGACGTATGAAATTAAATGGATAAATTGTGATGCTGTCAGACTTCATGTATAGAAACCCATAAGATTGTAGCCACTGGGTTAAAGGCTCCAGGTTTGAGAAATTTACATAGTAAATAAAGAAAACAGAGTTTACTTGTGGAGACAAGAAAGCTATACCAGGGCTTCATCGTTTATACAAAAACTGTATTTACTTCTACAAAATAACTTATTTTTTACCAACCACTTCGCCTCACTCCATTATGTAAACTTTCAAAAATGGGCATTGAACAATCCTACATCTTATTTTAAACCTGAATAAAATAAAAACGTTACTAAATAAGGTTTTCCTTTTGTATTTGTTTACACCTTCCTTTCTTTTTTTTTTTTAGCATGTCCTAGCTCAGCATCAATCTGCCTTTACGATACCCAAGATAAAAACTTGGGCATGCTTGCTAAGATTTACAGGTTAAGAACCAAGTTGTGCACTTAAGGTCTAAAACAAAACTGTCTTGTATAAAAATATATATGATTTGTTAGCAGATAATCTGCTTTAAATGCAATTTAAGCAAATAAAATGAACCTTTCCATTTGCATTTATTGGAGCTGAGCTTTTTCACAGCCCATCGGAGTATTAAGATACAAACATTTCCACTCAGAAGATATATTAATAATACAAAATATACAAAAATGTTACACTATTTACACACAAGGCAAACTCAAACACAGATTCAAAACTGTATTGGGGAGAAATCACAGTGGAAGTGACTGTGAATCTCTCGAGGGCTGTCATACTCCAATTTAACACAAGAGGGTGATGTAGGGCTTTGAGGAGACGTGGAGTTGACCTGAGAGGGAAGCAGCGATGAAGAACTGGTCGGAGTAATCTCAGCTCTGAGACAGGAGGGTCGCAGAGTGGACACTGGTGGGAGGATGGCGGTGCCAGCGGGAACGTGTGACTGGGTCTCTGCTGCTTGCTGCAAGTTTGTATGTGAAGGGTTAAGCTCCCCCACCTGAAAGCCAGGATGGACAGGCAGGCTGGAGGTAGAGGGGGTCTGGTGGTCTCGAACGGATCCCAAGCTGGCCGAGTAGGTGGAGGGACACTGGGTGCGCTGGTGGACACCTGGCTGACTGTACAAGTTACTCCACGGATACGACTGGTACGATGCCACCCCACCTGGCAGAGGGAAAAGAAAAACAATTAAAAAACTACAGCAAATAAGCTTTTAATTGAGGAAAAAAAAAACACCAAGAGCAGGAATTTCTATTAAACCGTTTCATGGAATCGTTTCCCACAACATGGTACGGTTGTGGGAAACAGTTGCAGTGTAAGTGCTTTCTGAGAGGAAGAGTTCATTGCTGATGTATCAGCATTCCCTCTGGGTTACGGACCTGGAGAAGACTTTCAATGTACGCTAAAAATGAGAAGAGCTATCCAGGCTTAGAAGTATCACAATTATTTAAATAAAGTAAAAAAAATAAAAAAAATTAACAGAATAGCAATAATTGTTTTCTATGCTGGTTGGAAAGGTTTGGTCAGCTTCCGGTGTGTCCAAACTTTTGATTGATTGAAACTATGTCCAGAAAAGAGGGACCATCTACCTGCCATTACCCACCATGGAAACACCAAAAGATGAAGAGTCAAGCCCTGAAAAGCAGCTCAGATGAACCGACTTGCTCTGGATGCTACTCCTTATTCAGTTCCCATCGTATCTTTTTCTCTTTCTCATCCCAAATCTCTCATTAAGCCCAACAGCTGCTGCTGGTTCGCACAAACGTCTTACTGCACTGCAGCTGTCAGCCAGCTTCATCATTCTCATCTGCCACTCTTGTCATACATTTTATCCTCCATGGTGATGTGCACACAGATCCCAAAGACCAACACAAAACCTGTCTGATTATAAATTACGCAGTTCTTCTTTTTCGAGACTCATTCCTGCTCCTTGCCCAGAGCGCCATGCAGTCAGGGAGCAGCACATTTGAATTTAGTCAATGAGGAGAAATAGCTTTTAAGAAATATCTTATATTTCAGAAAACACAAAACAGGATCATTTTCAATGCTTTTTGGCATTAGAACCAGTTTCCAATGAGAAAAGTATATAAACTAATCAACCTGGACTGAATTATGTTACATAATTACAGATCCTTTAAAACCAAGTTAAAGCGTCATTCATTTATGAACCATTGCTGCATCAGTTCATTGGTATGTTCAGCAAATGTATGAAGAACCAGAATATATACAGTATCTGAATGTCCTATTGTTATTAATGCCAAACTTATGAACAGAGTCAGAAAAAGGGCTTTGAATTGACTGATCATAATCCCTGGAATAGCTATTAAATTGAAAATGAAATATAGTCTTTGAACATGATTGAATAATGATTGAATAACTTGCAAACAGAAACATCCGGATGCAGATCTTTTGATTTTGACAAAACACTGATTATGTGTGTATGTGGTTTCTCTTTCTCAGATTTTCAGATTTTCTAGCTGAAATAATATATTTTAATCCTGCAAGAATGAGGAAAATGAAGACAAACTTCCAAAATATACTGAAATTATTATTGTTATTCAGCTGCCCACGTAATCAAAGCTTTCTCAGGCACATTTTTGACTAATCTCAGCTTATTTAGATTGGTTACAGGTGCAGGACCATATGTTGCTCTACAGCCCGCATCTCAGTGCATTCACAGATGTGCAGATTATCCATCATGCGGGCACCAACCCTTCTCAGCAGCAAGAATTTCCAAAGATTATTTGTAGTGACGAACAGCAAACACAATCTGCAGCTCTGAGCAATTACTGCATTTAATTGAGTGAGATTTCCTTAATGCTGCTTTCAATTCAGCGAGGATTCAGAGGCTGAAGACAACTAAATGCATGCTTATTCTATGCTACACATTTAATGAATTTCCAAACAGCTTGGGTCTCGTCCCAGTGTCTCACCATGGTGGCCGGCTGGCTGCAGCAGGATCTGTCCGGTCCTCTGGGACTGAAAGTAGGTGTGACCACCTGTTGAGTACGTGACCAGTCCAGCCGAGCTTCCTCCAGGTGCAAACGTCAGGTAGGAGGTAGGGTTGGAGTCTGGAGGGTTGGGGGTGAGGTAGGGCGATGGAGTAAGGTAGGCCATGTGGGGTACAGATGTTTGAGGCTGATGCTGGCTGGTTGGAAAGGAGTTTTGAAGCTGATAAGACAACGAGCTGCTCTGCTGGCTCAGCTTCTCCGCAAAGTCAAAGAGTGAGCTGCAGGAATCACAAAAGACACATTAACAAATATAGGTATATATCCACTGAGAGCTACACAAGAGGTTTAACTGGATGCTGCTGACAAGGCACTGTGAGGTTTAAGCTCCCAGTACCATCAGTCCAAGAAACTGTCAGCTCAGCATCTACAGTTTTCACAACCTGGCAGGTGATGTTTGGGGCTAATGTTGGAGGTTCTCAGATTTGTCCCAATATATTATTTTTGTTGACGTTTTTTCCCTCACCACCCCAGAGCAGCAACAGCATATTCTTTATACATTCACTTAAAGTAAAAACAAAACACAATCCAGCCTTTCAAAATCCTGTCTTTTCCTAGTTCCATCATATATAAATGTGATTAGGGTCAACTGATTGCTTACATATTTTTCAAAGTGGGTCTTGCTCTGTGTTGCATTTTGAGTTTCCCCATTTCATTGGTGAAATCTCTAGCTGCTGTAAAACAAAGCTGTCTTTATTCAAATCAATTTATTAACTACAACAGTCTCGCAGCGTGACGTCTGAAATATTTCAGACCACCAGCTGTCACCCACTCTCTCGTACAACCGTCTCTGTGTGAGCCATCATCATTTCACAGGATCCCTCTCTGCCTACGCTCAGTCTCCCTGTCAGTTGTTGCACTTCTTCATCTTTGAATTATTCTCTGGTACTCGTAACACAGTTTACTGAGTTTTAAACTTACCTGGTATCATTCTGGTGAGACTGGGTGTCGTAATGAGCCAACGAGGCACCGCTCTCCAGAGCGTCGAGAAACAGAGGTGGGGTTTGGGCTGGGGTGTTGAGCAGAGACTGAGTCAGTGTGACAGAGTTGAACACAGGAGGAAGAAGAGGGAGGCTGGCTCGACGCAGGGGGGGAGGGCTGTGCATGGGACGGGGGTGATGATACTCTTGCAAATTCCCCGAGCTCATTTCTCTCCCTGTGCTCTGACCTTAAAGATAAAACAAATGTGTAAAAAAAAAAATCCCATACATCAAGAATAACTTATCATAATACACCAAGAAATAAACTGTTTGGTAAAACATAGCAGTGGTTAAAGGAAGCAATTCACTGCATCACTTGTCTGACCACTACGTTCTGCTGACGCTTAGAAATACAAAAAATAAGGTCAAAACAGAGCTACAGTTAAATTATGTCCAGCTAAGACAAAGCACTGCGTGAAAGAGCTGAAAATGTATTCATTCATTCATTCCCAAGAGAGTGGGCTGCAGAAGAAGTCGTAGAAGTATATGTATGCTCTCTCAAAAGATGTGTGGCGGTTTCATCCAACCAGATCAGAAATAAGCAGATGAAGCTGAGGCACCAGATAGTCCAGTGGATTCTGGCAAATTGGGGACCAAAGTTGCAGCAATTGTTCCATTTTCAGCTGGTGCAATTTGCTTTCACTCTGCACTGTGTCAAATGAGCCAAACCTTTTGAAAAACTGGTTCACCCCCTCGCTGCACCAAGAACCACTGAGGGAAATGATCTAAAAACGTCTGAAGACGATGTTGAGCCCAACATCCTTCTTCACGAAATGCAAACAAGATTTGAATGGCATCAGATTTTAGCGATTGAAGGATTTTCCTATTTCGTCCTCTAACGTTACACTCACGTGTTTGTTTTAGTTACATTTAACCAGAATGCCATCATTTGCTTTAGTCAGCTTCCTGCTCTCCAGTTCACTTAGCATTCACACGTGAATTCAAATCGCACAAGACTTAATTTCAACCAAACCGAGACCTAGGTTTTTAGGCAGATCAGATTGAGCTTTTTTGGTCCACATCATCAGAGTTCGATTGCACATTCACACCTCCCAAAACAAACCGGACTTTCTAAGAAAAAAAACTAGAGTTCAATTAAAGCGGACTAAACAGGTCTGATGTGTATGCACCCTAAGAAGCTGCTAAAGTGGTGTTCGGATAGTTATCCTCATGAAAACCATGGACAAATTTCCTTTAATAACACAATCAGTCAGAGCTGGGTTTGCAGCTGATTACAAAATAATTACCTCACAGCTAATTAACTTTCAAAAACTGCAGCTTGTGTCAAATAAAAAAATAAAAAAAAACACAAATGCATTTCTTCTTTCTAACACATCGTGTCTGACATTGTGGCACTCAGACTTGTTGTCTGAGTGCCAAGTCGGGTCCAACAGATTTACACTCACAAGTGGAGCACTATTGCCGTCACTCTGACACTTGTTATGTATATAAAACTTTAGTAGAATTTGCTTTAGGTTTATTTCAAATGTAATGGGCATGGAGACGGAAATGAAAGGGTAAAAGAATGCAAGAAAGATGGGAGAGAAGACTTGAAGANAAAGAAGGAAAGAAAAGTAGAGGAGAGAAAGAAGGATAGGGAGAATACAACACCAATGCATTGTAACGAAAGGCACTGGGACATATCAGTTCTATTAATAGTTGTTCATGTACCTGGGCTGTTAAGACTCTCCAACAGGCTGCTGAAGGAGGATGGCGTCTGAGTGGACAGTGTGGGAAAAGCAGTTGCAGAGGCAATCTGTGGTACTGAAGCTGCAATATGGCCAGAAAAAGGATGCACTCCTGTCCTAAACCGAGTAAAAAAAAATAGAAGAAAAAAAGAAGAACACTATAAATGGTAAATCTGAAATGTTACCTAAAATGCAATCACTGAAAATGAGGTTCTTACTGAAGTACCTGCTGGATGTCTGCATAGCTAAATGAGGATTGATTTTATGATTTGGACTATTCGTACTGTGTTCAACTCTGCTCGGTGCCGTTTCAGCCTTGGTTGTAATTGAACGCACTTTCCTCCACTTCGCCCTGCGGTTCTGAAACCAAACCTGATAAACAGCAACACGGAGAAGAACAGGATTAAATCAATTTCAGTTCAAAAACTACACTGAGTGAACATGGAAACTGATTTTAAATGGATGAAACGTGACGAGCAAAACCACAACATAGGGAGCTGAGAGTTGTCTCCGTTAATTATCTGTTCTTTGTTGTAGAAAGTAAATGACCAAATAATGAATGTGTTAATTAGTTTGTGGAGATCAGAAGAGCAGAGGGATGGTCTGACCATAATCCTCTGAGGGGTGACACCGACTGACGCAGCAATAGTTTTCCTCTTCTCTGCATCAGGATAGTGATCCTCCTGGAACAACGCCTCTAAATGCTCCAGCTGGTCTGAAACACCCAAATACACACACGCATCAACTACTTGAAAAACACTTCAACCTTTGAACACTGCAGCATTTTTTAATTACAAACACAAGTTTCATCTTTCTAAGAAGGATTTCATGTGACAAACATGTGTCTAATTGTGAAACAATTATGCATGATTTTAAAAACTTCTCATAAAAAAATTGAATTCTTCCTCTACTTTGCCAAATTACAGCTTTAAGCGTTTTGGAGTGCGTCTCTATCAGCTTTGCAGATTTACAGACTGAAACTGAAAAGCTCAAGTTCAGTCTGATTAGATAAAGTGTGTTTGTAAACATCAATTTTCAAGTCATGCCATGTGTTTTCGATTGGATTTAGATCTAAAGTTTGTTGTGCCACAACATGCATGGTCCGTTAAACATCAGTGTTTCATGTCAATCTGATCATTTTGGGAACTTTTACGTGCTTGTGCGGGCA
This sequence comes from Poecilia latipinna, assembly GCF_001443285.1. Lineage (NCBI taxonomy): Eukaryota > Metazoa > Chordata > Actinopteri > Cyprinodontiformes > Poeciliidae > Poecilia > Poecilia latipinna. Next base: position 16,496 of record NW_015114110.1, read on the forward strand.
AGTGTTACTAAGGTGAGATGTGGCCTGCTGATAGACCTCTGCCAAAGAATGCCGACTCCTAAACCTGAATCAAAACCTGCGATAACAGTTTGTTATCACAGACAAACTGTTTTAGCGGTGGGGACTCTTGTCTCACCAGGTGATTGTACTTTCTTTGTTTTTCATCATTTTAAATATTTCTTATCCAGATATTTTCTTGTATATGTGTCACATTGTCAAGATGATTACCTATGTGAAGAAGCTAAATAATGGTGTGTGTGTGTGTGTGTATATAACAGACACTCTACCTGTACTGTAGAGCGTCCGTGTCTTCTTCCTCGGTGGTAGTGGGACGCAGGCCAACAACTCGGACCCTGGCGGCAGAGGACAGCTGAGCGCCCGACCTCGGCCTCTATTGCTGTATCGGATGGAGCGTCGGGTGGAGCAGACTTGACTTATCTCTACCTGCAACAATCCAAATCAGCATCAACTCAAGAACAATTTCTGTCAAATTCTTGGTTACCACCATTTATTTATCTGTATGGCTTCTTTTTATGGAAATAAAATTATTCTACTCTTTTTTTATTATTTTCATTTCAAAGGATAATTTCAAAATTTAACTATGAATTTCAATGGACATCCTTGAAATATGGAACCAAAAAAAAAAAAAAGCACGCACACACACACACACACACAAAAGGAACAGGGATGAATGTACAGGAATATAGAAGCGCTTCTCATACTTGAAATGCTTAAATTAAATTTCAGGCTTTCTACACAGGCAGCCTATGGATATCAACATCATATCCTGTCTTTTGAATGTTACAACCCACTGAAAGCAATGCAGCTGTGATTTTCTAACAATAGAGGTTGGCTTTGGACTTTAAGGAGCAAGCAATTAATTTCTAGTGTTGGTTGATTATGTTTCTTATGCGCAACTAATATGTCTGTACACAGGGCCTGCAGGATGCAGATAATGATTTCCTCAGTTTTGCGTTAATTGGTTAGTCCGTTAAAAGAAAAAAAAAAGAGACCTGCAATTGCATAAGACCTACGGTTGTTTTTAAGTCGATTATATCATCTAGAACTCATTTTTTAAAAAGGCATCACGTTTATAATTTAAATATAAAATAACCACTGCAAGACATTTATTAAAGTGGGAAAATATATTTGTTATTCTACAAAACTTATAAAGTTATGAATTACCTGATTGAGCCCCACCATTCTCCCTAATCTGTATAAACATCATGACAAACATTTGAAAGGCATAATCTGACTGAAACACTCACTAACTGAACAGATCAAAACAAGCTTGTGCACATTTGACATTTAAAATACCACAATCAATTAGAGATGCACTGGTAGCTTGGCTGGTGGCTGGAAATGGGCGAGTTTTGACAAGTTTAAGCACTACGTTAGGTACTGAAAATCTCCTTTATTAAACCAGCTCTTTACACATCAGGCTTTGTGAGAGACGGCCACTCGCACTTAAGCAGATCTTCAGTGTGCACAGCTCTGTCTTTCTTTCCAGCAAAGCACATTAAAGTCAACTTGAAACAGACAAAGAGGCAGGATTGATGGATGCAACAACAGTCATTTAATCCCTCTGTGCCTGGCTGATGTCCAGAGTCCAGTCAAAAATAAACTAGCCTAATTAGCCAACATCTAGGGTCCTCCGTCTGCAGCCACTTAGAAATATCCTCATTGTAGGCTTTTTAAAATAAATGAAATGCAGAAACACCAGCTATAAAAACATGTTCGATTTGTTTTTTGAGTCATCATCACTTTTATGTCTAAAAATACAGATACTTTATTGTTAAAGGCCATGTCACAAATAAGAGCAAAAGTATCTATTTGCACGGTTTGATAACTAGAATCAGAAATTTAAAGAAGTACTTTGATTTGACATTTGTGAAATGGCGCTATATAACAATACTGAATTGAATAAATTGCTTAGCAGTACAGGGTTTTATTTATTCATTTATTTTTTTACTCAACATTATAAAATAGACTATTTGATAGTCTGTATTTTCTTCTGGGATATGTTTATAAGGCAGCGTTATATTTAAAGCTAAAACAATTATTAATTTTTGCAATATTTTAACCATAAAATTTTAAGTTACCGTCGCCTGTCAGTACTTTGTTAGAGCTTGAATTCTGAAATAAAAGAAAAAAATTTAACTGTTGCAACTCAAACCATGAACAACAACAAAAAAAAAAACAGATTTCATGGTGAAGGTGCTGCTTTCCACTGGAAATAATGAGAACACACAATCTGCGTTTGCTCAAGCTCGCTGTAAGCTTTAGAGAGGCGCCATTACCAAATGATAACTTCACACCTCAAATTAAGCTTTAATATCCAAATGGCATTTTCACAGGTGCTTCATTAATAACACAGACGTTTGAAAGTGTGCATCATTTCATGCACACTTAGGTTGTAATTATATGTGGCAAATGAGTTATTAAACACCTGTTAGTTTCCCCAAAATTTGCACAAGTGTTATTAAAACTGAGGGTGATAAAAATAATAAAATTTAAAAAAAATCAGCCTCAACAGAACTTCTTGGTCAGTCAAAACAGCAGAGGTTACAAATAAACTAGAACATTTCTGAAGAAATTTAAACGGGGCCTGCCAAAGCGTGCCTGTTAGTTGGAACCCAGCATTCTGGTGCTAAAAATTAGCATCAATGCTAAAGTAAGCTACAGTGTACTCAATAGCAAGTGGAAAGTCACAGGCATGTTGAGCAACAAGGACTTACTCCATTTAGTATGTTAAAACTAGTGTAAAATTAGCCAAAATGCTAATATTAGCCTAAATGCTGCCATTCAACATTCAATACAAAAAAAATCAGATTTATACTTCGTGACAATTCGTTACTAGAAAAAAAACACTTATCTCTTAACACCAAATTAATAGCAAGTAGTAGTACTGCTTAGAAAACAAAAACTCTTTTGACAAACTGCTTATCAGATTAGACAAGAAATTTACAGTTGATAAATTTTGCAAAAGTAAAAATCAGATCTTTAGTTCGTGTTTACCAGAAAACATTCTCATCTCTTAGCAACAGATTAACAACAAATATGGTTATTGTTAAAAAAAAAACAGTAGATTTCCTCTGCTCTTTTGAAATACTACTTATTTTACACTACTTAATACTTAAGAATTGTGCAGTTGGTGAATTTTGCAGAAAAGTGAAAATTTTGTTTAGTCATTGGTGGTAAATATATTATAAAACATATATACTTTTCTGTAGTAAGTATTCCACCAAGGTGGTGTCTCTGTAGCTCTGTAGAATTTGTTTTGATTTGAATTTAGCTCTTTTTTTCCCCAATTACGTCGCCATGGTTACTCAAAATGCCAATAGAAGTAATAGCCTGCATGACGAGATCTAGCCGCATGTTTTGATATATATATATATATATATATATATATATATAGTGGGGGTGCACACAACGGTATGAGCCACATTAACAGTGAAAAGAAGCAGCAGTTATTTTGAGGTGTAGAGTAATAAGTGCCTTCCATGCATTGAATGGAGGCATTGAAATGCCTTCCAAAATGCTCTCTTATGCTCTGCTATGGCAGGCCCCAATAAAACAAATCTGTAAAGGTCTGTTTTTAACAATGGGTGACAGCAGCAATACTTCACCTGGAGCGGCTGGGAGCTCTGCTGGGGGAGAAAGTGAGGCTGAGAGGGGCTGTGGGGTCGTTTTGTCCCACCATGTGATGGCGGCACTGCAGACTGGATTGGGACTGGTTCCTGGGCCGGGTGCAGCACTGGAGCAGGGACCGGGGGACAGTACAGCCCAGTCACCTCCATACCCAGATAAACGGGATCAGACAATTCACAGCTACTAATCAGGCCTACGGAGGGATCAAACTGAATTGAGCTCTCCTCCGAGACCGTCACTGAGACTTCCTGCGTCTCCCTTTTCTTTTCCTCCTCCAACTTCACACTGACATCCTCCTTTCCACCTTTCCTGGTTTTCATGTGCTCATTTTGCTTCTTGCCTCGCCTCTTCCTGCTCTTTTTCTGCACAGTTTTCTTTTCTGCAACTTTTTTATTTTTACTCGCTCTCTTATCAACAATTGTTTCACTGCTAATCTCGGTCTCTTTATCTTGCATCTGAACATCCTGTGCTGCCGCCTCATCCTCCACTTGCAGGCTCCTCTCAGGCTTCACCTGCTCCGCTTTCTCCATCTCCATCAGTTCCTTCTCTGACACAACTTTATTTTCTCCATTTAACTTCCCCTCGTTCCTCTCTTCATGCTCCGTCTCCCCTCTCTTCTCTTCATTATCTCTCTGATTTAGCGCGTTCTCATCTCCTTCTTCCCTCCCTCTGCTCGTCTTCTCTTTAGTGTCCTTTGTTTCCAGATCTTCCAGGTCCTCACACAGCAGGCTTGGACCATCTGAAACAGGTAAAGTAAGATTATTCAACCTTTTTCTTTATTGTCTGGAGTACAGAGCCGTTAAAATTTCTAAATTAAGATGATTAGTTCAGCACTCTTCTTCAGAGACATGTAGTCCTTCTTCTAGATAAATGCAGAACCTAAAAAATGTTTCTGATCTAATCAAAGTTAAATCCATCCTACCATTAAGCAGTTGAGCTACATTAAGCAAGACTGAGATCTGATCATTGTGCAGGTTTTGACATGTTTGAGGATTCATTAAATATATTTGAGTTTCAGAAGTGTTGTCTTGTTCGCTATAAGAAATACTAACTTTGGTAAAAAATAAAATAAAATAAAAAAGATGCGTCTCCTATGGACTGGATTAAATGGTTTTCCAACAGTTTTGACCTACATAGATATATCTATAGCTTAATTCACAATTAGTCATTCACCTGATCAAAGAATTTAAAATATATAGCTATGGATGATTACTGATGTAAAAAGAGAAATAAGGTTTATTTATATACCAAATCTAAGGATATCCAACATGTTTTATGCCTCAACATAATTTAACAATGCAATATTTTTTTTATATTCACATTTGGGAGTTCACTTAATGGTAAAAGTGGTCCTCAAAGGTACAGCCTCTTAAAATCCTGGATTTTCCAGTTTTGTAAGACGCTGGGACCACGATGAAACATTTGCAAAGTTTTACTGAGCTAATGTGGCATATATGCTGTACAACTTAATTTCAAAACAAATCTGTCAGAAAGAAAAATGTAGATTTATTTAATGTTAAAAAGCGAGTCCACCCATATACTCTAACACTTTCTGATTTAATTTCAGTATTCTTAAGAGTCCCTCCATTAAGTCTTGACTGGAAAAAAAAAAACATTCAAGACTTTCCTTACATTTATTAATTTGCTAAATTTACAGGTCACAAATGATCACAGGATTACATTTTTGACTAAAACTGATGTTTCTTAAATTGAGCAAGACATGTCACGTTAAAAGTGGACAATAACTTATTATGGCGTCTTAAGAGAGGTGTGCACACTTTCGAGAGCCACTACAGGTGTAGTAAAGGCCAGAAGCATTAATATTCAACCCATCTGCATGTATTACATTAAAATATTATACAGTTAAAATGAAATCCTGCCTGACTGGTCACGTGGTGACCTGCAGACAGCATTACACATGACTGATGTTCCTCAGGAGAAACTGCAGGCTGCAGTGACCTAATTAATGTCCCAGGTGTGCAACGCCTCGCGCCGCCTCACCTGTCGGTTAATTAACTCCACACTGCTAGCTCCCGCTGCTAAACCTTCTAGCCTGTCCCCATGTCCAAACACCGGGTCGGGAATGTTAATAACACGGCTTTTAAAGTGTCTGCTAGCACCACTGGGAGCTACACCATCACAGGAGAGACTGAGAATTTAAATAAGTCTCGCAAAGTTGAAAAACCAAGCATGGAAAGTGACGACGACGAGCCAAAACGCCACAAACGAGCCAATTAAACAATAAAACAATTAAACGTCGGGGCTGATTGTCCTTACCGAAGTCTCCAGTGAAGTCGCCGTCCTTGTCCATATCATTACACGCCACCGTCAAGTCCATGAAGTTTAGCTAATAGTCAAACAGGTCGCTCAGGGTTAGGCAGCGAGGGGCCGCAGCACAGCGCCTTAACGAGCCTGATTGATTGATTAGGCCTCTGCGATGTGACAGGAAGTGGTCACATGAAAGGTGAAGGTGAAGCTGATGCAGCCAATCACGGAGGAAATAACTCACTGCACATGAACTTTGTTTAAGGTTAAGGCAGGTTTTTGGAGACAGACGTCGCTGTAAAAATATTTTTTAAGACATTTGGAACGATTTAGAATATATCGTTCCAATTTAGAATATATATATATATATATATATATATATATATATATATATAGAGAGAGAGAGAAATAAAAAATAAAAGGATAAGATAAATGAAAAACAGATTTTATGATTTTTTTAATCTATTTTTGTACCACTGTCTTTGCATCTGAGATATGATATTACTAGTTTAAGTAAGTCCTATAGGCTGCTGCTGTAGTTTGTTTATGTTACAAGTCTTTAATATAGAATCGAGTAAACTTTTAACAAGCTTAATCATATACTTGTATATTTCATGTGTTTATTTTCTAATAATTTTTCCTTTAATGAATTTGGTTTATGGGAAATTCTAGGTTCTTGGAAATTTAGAATTTACATTGGGTCAGCAAAAAAAGAAGGAAAAAAAATTATATTATGTGACAGCCTACATAATCAAAGAAACTGCTGACTTGACTGCTATTAAGCTGGCAGTCACTCACACCCTTCTCAGGGAGGCTGAGCTTCAACAAAGACATCACAGCTGAAGAAGCAGCCTGTACGTGGAGGGTTGTATGCAAACTGCTCATTGGAAGGTTGGGTGAAAGGAAAAAGTGTGGCAGAAAAAAGGAGCAAGAGCAATAGGGATAAGTGTATCAGTGAAATGATTGTGAAGTGAACCAGTTTAACAGTCTGGGGATGACTCACAAAAGGTTTGGACAGCAACTGAAGCCAGAGCCACACACAGATGAACAGGACTACAACTGCAGCATTTTCTGTGTTGAGTCACTGCAGATCCTCAGAAAATGTCAGAAGTGTCTGATCTGGGTGGAAATAAACCAGAATGTTACTCTGTGGTTTAGAGTCCTCTTTTATTCAGCCCATAGTTTACTTTGCATTTAAGCTGAAGATCATGGTTCCGGATGGAGGAAGAGTTAAGAATACAAGTTGCTTCAAGTCTCATTTCTTCACCAGAACCTACACGCAAATAATATTTGGGGGGGGGATTCATTTAGGTATTTCTATTTATCACCATATATGGAAAATGTGAAAATCTAAAATATTTCTGTTTATGTTGGGTTTTACTCTGTGCCCAATAAGCTGTAAAAAAAATGTTTCTCTTATGTTGCTTAGCCTACATTTGCACCTACCAATGATCTAACCCAGATCATTGGTAGGTATAACCTAGAAATCAGAAATAATACAACGCTCAATATATCTGATAATAAAACCAAATCGGTACCTGCAGAGTGTCTTAGCACAGTGGAGAGCGTTTCTATGTTCAACAATCCTGCATCTAAGTTATTAATAGATGCAGCCGAAAAAGCCAGCTTTGGGCTATTTTCACTCCTCACATCGGAGTTGTTCCTCTCTTACCCACCAGATGGGGCACCGATTAGAGCCATGGCGTCTCACTCTAACAGCTCATATTATGATGCATCCTGTCAGGGTTTTCTGGAGCCATATTCAAATATCAGCAGCCCACCTACCTAAACCAGGACAGTTCGTCTTCTGCAAATCCTCCACGCCTCTCCTACACCTCATCGGTTGTGGTGAGCAACATTTCAAACGTGAATACTAAAAGACTGATTTTCTTTCCAGTGTTCTCCCACATCCCCACGGACAGTCAGAGTGGGACACATGACGAATAATTGCCTTGCTTTGAAACAACACAGAGTTAAACATGTTTAAGTCTGCTGTGAAGAGGCTGTGATGGCCCACATTCAGCTGCATGTTGTTGCAGAGAAAACACAAGCTGAGGGACTTATCAGTGGGCTGAAAGAGGTTTAGAGGCCAAGTTAATGCTGGCGTGTGAATTTACAGGAGGGGTGGTACTGTATCGGCACGCAGTTTGTTTGTTTCGATTGTATCTTTCCAGAACATACTTATCTGATGTTCTGTTTCACAGCATAAAGTTTGAGTGGGACTGAAAGCGTCTGAGAACGTAAAGGAGAAAGTCACTTCCTTTAGCTAAAGCATGTTTGATTAGCTCATAGCCAGTGGTGGGAAGTAACGAAGTACAAGTACTT
>NW_015114110.1:29522-37950 GCF_001443285.1 Poecilia latipinna
TGTGTATTTGTACTTTTACTTAAGTACATTTTTTGAGTACTTTCTCCACCACTGCTCATAGCCTCCAAAAGTGTTCACACCCCTTTATTTCTCTAGATTTTGCCAGCACGGGTTCTTTAGCTGCTTCTCTGATTAATGATCTCTTCGGCGTTGCGGATGGCAACGCAAATCTATCCGTTTTGATAGATTTGCTGTTGTAACGCACTCTTCACTTTCAGATGATGGACTGAACAGTCTTGGATTCAGAGTGAAGGAAGGAAGCTGAATACAAATGTACGTCTCACATTCTAGATTTTTATTTGTAAAAAAAAAAACAAAAAAAAAAACAACAAAAAACAGTTGAACACCATGCGTCCTTCTCTTTCTCCTTCTTCATCACATGCATGCACTCCTTTGCTTCGGTCCATTACGCAAAACCTCAGGAAAACACATCGATCATTTTCAGTCACTGCATGATAAAATGTGGAAAAGTTCAAGGGGTGTGGACACTTTTGCCAGGCGCCGTTAACTCCGCGAAGCTCTGCGAGATGAGCTGCAGTTTTGGCCCTTTGCTTCAGGTTTTCCACTGTATTTCTCCCACAATAGCAGAAATGAATACAAATGGAGTTTCCTTTGTAACGCTGTCAGCACGGGAAGAAATGACGTTTAAATAATTCAGCAGTTGCATGTCTTTCCAGTAACAATGTCCTGGTGGGTAAGGCGCAGAGCTCACTGACAGCAGCCTCCGATGGAACCAGGCGGAGCTGCGATGTTGATGGCTTGTTTTCTCGATTACATGGACTTAAGAGATGTTGGAGATGTTGGCGTTTCTGGGAGAGTCTCCTGATCTCAGTGAGCGGAACATGTTGTCAGATGGCAGCGGAGATGCAAGGTATCGAAACATGTCGAATTCCAGACTTGTCGAGAAAGAATGCCTTGCCGAAAGCGTTAGTGTAGCAGTAAGGTCAGGACAACTGGATTTTACTTGCCTAAGCCTTTTTGTTGCAAGTAAACTTTCTGTATAGGGTTCTTTTTATTTTGAGTTTTTCTTCTTTCTGTAGTTTTGATCTTACGCAATTTCTCCTTTCGTTTCCCTACGACTATATTTCTAAAAATAAGAAAACTGAGAGTTATTAGACCAAACAGTTGGAACATTTCTTTTTTTAATAATTACTCAGTATTATCCAGGAGTGTAATAACTTTGGTTGGTGCAGAAGAGATGCAGATGTTGATGTGAAACATAACAAACAGATCAGCTGCAGAGCGAAGGCTACCAAAAGTCTGATCAAAAGTCATTGGTTAAGCTCAGTTCAGTAGGAAAACCATAGAAAAATCTAAGAAAGAAGATTTCTTTTGTGTCTGGTAATCCATTATTAAGTTGATCTGTCCAGTCCAGCAGGTTTCTATAAAGGATCCATGATGTCAAGGTTTCCAGGACTATTTTAAAGTCAGAAGATGCATCATGTGCCTCACCTGAAAGGCCATGTTTTCTTACCTTTCCCATTTTGAACAGAACTGGCGGCCTCGTATCTATGCGGCATGTCAACCATAAAGGGCATGCATTTACAATTAGGTTAATAAAAATAAAAAAAATAATAAAAAACTCTAATCAACTTTAAAAAAGGTAAGGTAAAAATATTTTTACACTTACATGGTAGGATTTGCAAGAAATAAAAAAAGAATGTGAAGAATTATATTTTGTGAAACAATTTCTTTCTTTCTTCCATCTGAATAAAATGAACTGAAATTTTCCAAAACTTCCGAGTTGGGATGATGGCGCTTCAATAAAAGCAGCGTTTACGCACAAAATATAGATGCAAGAAAATGGGAGCAGTCAACTTATTTCACCGATTTGACCTGCAGAGGTTTTTGCAGCAGGGAGCTATTTAAGTTTTGAAGGCATTCATAGCAAAAAAATTCTCATTAAAAAGGAAGCTGCGTTGCTGATTACAGAATGTACATAAATAGTTTTTATCTAATGAAACAAATAAAAAAAAAAGATTTAATAATAAGCAAGGCTTGATTAGGGTGACCTTAAGAGGCTCAAACATCCCAAGGTTAATTACATTGTAATTAGTTTGGGCATTCTGATTAATGGTGCATTTGTTAGGGAATTAGCTCAGCTGAGGCACAAAATGAAGTCCGTCTGAAGTTGTGTTTAGGATAAAAAGTTTTTCTTTTTTTTTTTGCAGAATTTGCGGCCTGATGTTTTTGATTAAGAAGCTGGCTGTGCGTAGAAAAAAGGGCTTGCTCCCTATTTGTGGTAAAAAAAAATTTTTTAAAAGAGCAACATCAGCTGAAGCTCCAGGATGAACATCTTCAGGCCTGCTGGTGCATTTCTTTGTAACATTTGACGGTTTTCTCACCATTTCTTCTGATTATTTACACAGCTTTGCACAAACAAATTGTTGTGGTTGTTCCCTTAACCTTCTCCTCTTAGCTTCTTCCCCCCCCCCCCTCGTGGAATTTCTTCAATAATTCTTGAGGGAAACTGCAGTTTCTCCAAGATGTTGTGGATAGATCTTGAAGTTTTTGTTAATACTTTGGCTGCCTTTCACTTTTAGTTCTCTCAAACTGACGAGGTCACGCCAGGAGATTTATTCCCCCGTTTCTATACGGCATATTCGCTCTGGAAAGGGAGACTGCTGCCATTCAAATATATTCCATATCATGCTGGATCAACATTTGACAGAACTTATCTGAGCTCATGAGTCCATCATTCCTGACACGATCCCTAACACTGACTGAAACGCGGCCCAGGTCCTGAGAGAAAATCCTTGTGTAATTTGACGTGCTGCGCCTCCACCCCTCCACCGCCATCCTTCCCGTTCCTTTAGAATCACTTCTTGACAGCTAATCGTCCAGTGAGACCATTTATGATGAGGCTTTGGCAGACTGAAGATGGATGAACTGAAGGATGACCCAGCTCTCAGGTTGTGTCAGACCTTTGCTGGATTTCCTCCTTCTTCTTAAGGATATGATGTTTTAACTATTCCTTTTCTCCTATGCAGAGAGAAAACTTCTCCTAAACCATCAACTTACGTATTTTTAAAGCAAACACCAACTTTTCTGTTAAACTTTGTTAAAACAAGAACATGTTTCAACAAAATAGTTTAAAATTAAACCCGTTACCTGTAAATGAGCAGAAAACTGTCAGTATTCCAAGGATCATTCGAAACTTTTTTTGAGAAATTAGGGGAAGTGTCGCTTTAGACAATGTTGAAAGATTATATTAGTGTCTGCTAATCAGAAAGAAAACTTCCCTTTCTAATAAACCTCTAAGGTTTAAAAGGAGTAAGTCCAGTCCGACTGATCTTGAGCCATTTTGTTTCCTTTTGGATGAAAACCTCATTTGTCATTCGTCTTCACTTCATATTTCTATAATATTTAATTTTGGTTTCAAAATAAAGTGAAGTTTCTGGTTTTAATGTGACAAACTGGAAAAAAATTTTTAGTTTTGCAAGCCACTGTACGAATATGTTAACATATCAGATGATTTTTGAGTCCAAGACTAAATCAGTGGGAGTTATGGGGTAGATTATAAATCCACCTTTAAAGCTCCAGTATGTAACTTTTATAATATGTTTTTACACATTAATTAAAACCGTCACCATGTCGTGACGATAAGCTACGAGACAGGTAGTCTGTGAAAAGATTGATCGAGAGCTGCCAATCAACCAAATGTACCCGCTTATTCACAACAGAATCTGCTGATGGAGAAAACCTGCAGCAGTAGGAAGGAGGGATGAGAGGAACGCACACAAGTTTGTGATTGACAGCGCTAAGACCCGCCTCCTGGCTCTGATTGGTTGCTTCTGGTTAGCGCTGGGAGAAGGTTTTTCCAGATCATCAGTCTTATTCTATACTGTCAAGACAGTTTTAACAAATATATATATATTTTATAATGTTGACTCAGTAAGGAGGCCCAGGAGAAACATTAAAAAGACAAGAGAGAGGACACATTTACCCAATCAGGTTGTTTTTTATTTGGAACAGAGTGGCAGATTAGTGACAGGGCGGTGGCGTGGAGGATCCGCCTCCTCTCGCTCACTCAGCCAATGACAGAAACTCAGCCTTAAAAAAATGCAAATGTATAAAAACAGGAATGGGAACAGCAAACATAGAGGAGTGTAGCCTCCACTGGGCTTCACACAGACGCGCACATCCGCACCCAGACTCGCATATACACAAATATCTCTAGTCTCTCCCTCACACACACACGCGCATACACACACACTCATATTATTTGGCTACGCAGGCTTAGATGGGTACAAACGCACGACTTTTTTTTTGACAGTCACTTTAGAAAAGACAGTACGTGTTTAGATCATTCCTGCCTGTGACAAAGTGGCGGCTCGTCTGTCCATCCGTCCCACGGCGAACAGACAGGTAGACGAGCCAGACAGACAGTGAGAAGACACAGTCAGCATGTGTGAGAGCCACTTTGAGGGACGAGTGGCCCCACATTCAGCAATGAGCAGATGAAACGCATGCAAAACACCCCCCCACACACACACACACGCATACACACCAGGACAGGCTAGTGTCATGTACACAAGAGCTGCTGTGAAATACCAAGGTGACGCACGCTTACAGGCGAGGTGGCGGGTTCAGATTAGATGCAGACACACACACACACTGGTGAAGGGGGTGGCAGGTGATTTAACACACAGGAGTGGAGGAGGTGTGCTACCCGTCTGTGGAAGAGCGTGAGAACTGCTGGAGTAGGTAAACACACTCTCGACCACAGTACATTCTTCCAACTTTAACGCACCCCTCTTTAATTTTTAATATACACACACACACACACACACACACACACACACACACACACAGGAATCCACACGTACAGTCAGACAAGTATAATTTTGACTCCCATGCATTTTTTTTAATCTACAGTACTGAGTATAAGAGAAGCTACTAGCCCAGACGCACTGGTGTGTGGTTATTGTTACAATCTCTTAGATCGAAGTAGGGATTTCCCCCACCCCCCCGATCGTCTGCCCCTCAAAAATGGTCCCACGGCAGGTGAAGGTTGATCGCTTTCGCTCTCGTTAACAAAAATTTACCAACAAATGTAACAATTTTTTATTTTATTTTTTTATTTTTTTGGACTCAGTGCACATGGGAGCAACTTTTGAACATCTCCCATCCTCAAACCGAGAGCCGATCAGCGGTGGATGGGACGAAAGCCAAAGGAAAAAAAAACCGCGAGGCATGCAGACGGCTCGAGAGGGCAGATGTTTTCCGGATGACACAAAGACTGTACATGAACACAGCGCCTTGTAAGAATATTCACACCCGTCAAGCTTTTGCAATCGTTTATGTTACTGTCACAAACTTTCATGTATTTTTTTTTATTGGCATTTTATGAATGGATGGTCAACCACAACTGGCCGAGAACATTTAATCGGGGAAGCAGCCTGGAGGCTTGTGGTGACTCTAGAGGAGAATCTGTCAGAAATAAAGAATTGTTTTTTTATGGAAAAGTGACAAGAAAAAAAAAAGCTATTGCTGAAGGAAGAGTAAAAAGAAAGAAAGTGCTGTGGAATTAAAATCCTAGTAAAGTACAGAGAAGTTCGCCTGTGCAAAATGCCAAAGAGGAAAATGTTGACTGGGGTATGAATACTTTTGCAAGGCTCCGTAATTGTGCTTGTACACAAAACGAACCAAACCGATTGATAACTGATCAGCAACACCACCTGGCCTCGCTCTGTCACGACGACGATGACGACAGTGGCTCTGAAATGTGTTCGGATGATATGATTTAAAGTCTGTGTGGCCTGTTTCTAACGCGCAGCTAGTTTTTAAATCTGTGTGCAGAGTGTGTGCGTGCACGCGACAAGAGCACAGCTCGTCTAAGGTGATGATGAAGGTGATGGATGGATTAAAGAAAAAACAACAAAAAAAACAAAAACAAATAGATCATGCAGATGATTAGTGACGCCAGAAAGGATACGCTGATATTTACATATATACTTCTTTTTTTTTCTTCTTTTTTCATTAAATGCTAACTACAACATCCTCCTCTTTAGGTTTCATCGTCATCATCATTATCGTTTACCGCTTTATTATTATTATAATAATTATCACAATAATTCCTCACCATCCAGCCCTGAAGCATTGATATATTATTGATTATTATTATTATTATCATCATTATTACTATCAATAACTAGTCTTTGTACAGCCCAGAGGAGCAGAGGGGTCACCGGCTCGACGTGACCAAAACACGCCGTGGCGTTTTCTGGTTGGCCGAGCCGAGCGAGAGGTCAGAGCCACCTTCCAGCAAAGACTCCGGTGTCTGTGTGCAGAGACGTGTGTGTGCATATGCCTGTGTTCATGTCGGTGTGTGAATATTTGAGCACCAAAAAAAAAAAAAAAAAAAGGACGGAAGGCACAAAAGAGACCTTTCCTCTCACCTTTGACCCTGGACTCTGCCCGGCCAACCAGACGCTCAGTGTTTTGGATTTTTTTGTTTGCTTGTTTTAGGGGAAGGGGAAACGAGGGGCAGAATCATGCCCCACCTTCTGTTAAGTCATGGCTTCCTCTTCTTAGCGCCCCCCTCCTCTCCTCTCTCTCTTTTTTTATTTGCTCCATAAAAACAGAAAGGGGTTCTGGGGGCGGGGGACTTGTTTTTGTTTGCTTGTGCTGGAAAACACAGACTAGGAGAATGTCCTTTTTTGTCGTTTTTCTTACAAAATCATCATATCCTTACATACAGAACAAGAGAATCTGCAGAATATTAATAACAACAGTTACTTTAAAAACATCTTGTGTGTATGTTGCTTTTTTTTCTGAATATATTTGAATTTTTCCATCCTTTTTTGTCCTTATTTTGTCGTTCTCATCGAAAAGAAAGTCCCCAGAAAGAAGGCGCTCTCAAACGCTTTGGAGACGAGAGGGGAGGAGCGGGATGACGAGATGAAGGGGCGAGTAATAGTAGTAGAAGAAGAAGAAGAAGAAGAAGGAGAAGGAGGAAGAGGAGGAGGGGGAGCGCTTTAGAGTATCTTTCACTTTTCTCTCTTTCTCCTCCCCCAACCCCCAGCCCGGTGTGAGGTGCGACTCCCCGGCATCCAGGGGTTATGCGTAAAACTCCTCCTGCTTGTCGGGTTTCTGGTAGGTGACCGTGGCTTGTTTGGGCTCCTCCAGCGTGTAGCTGCCCTCGTCCTTCTTCTTCATCCTGTACACCAGCAGCATCACCAGGAAGGCGGCGAACAAGGCGCCCACCACGCCTCCCACGATCACAGCTAAACCAAAACAAAAAAAGAGAGAGAGAGGGAGAGAGAAAAGAAACAGATCTGTAATTTCAGACTTGAAAGCTGCACCTACCAAGCCTACGCTGCTCTGACAGCACAGCAGATCTACCACAGCATCACAATCACCTTGCTGCTAAGTGGAAACTGATGAGCCTGGGTGTGCCAGCGGACACACTCCGCTGCAACAGCTCTGTGCCAAATTGCATCTCTGCAGAGCTGCAATGGGGCTGGTGTTAATTTCTCCACCTGTAGCTCCTCGCGCCACCAAGTCGTTACTGAGAGGAGCAACAAATGAGTTTCTGGTCGACAACAATCAGAAACTTCCTTGTTTGTTGATGATTTGAGTCGAGGCCAAAGCTGAAAATAATTTGCAATTTTGAAGGAAAATGAAAGAGAATCCAGCTGATGTCCAGTGACTCTTGCTGGTGTTAAGGTCTCTGTGAGACCTTGTAAAGTTTCAGAGTCTACATCTGCAATCGTTTATGTGGGTGGCTTTTTGCCCAGGGCGGCATGACTTGGTGGCCATCACAAGACAAAAAATATATATATATATGCAATTTTCAATTGCACCAAAACTTTATCGTCTACTTATGGTGTAACAAATGATTGTTGTGCACGATGGGTGGCTGATCAGGTTGGTATGTGATTAACAACTTATGATTCAGTTTTAGATCCAAGGTGTTTTTTTGTGTTTGTTGTTTTTTATAATCTTGACCACATTTGATCCTCTCTCAACCAGAAGCGTCAATCCTGGATTGAAGAGCCTCAATAATATTTGGATAAATGTCTCTTAGTCAGTTGGACATCAGCACGCTTCTCTTATAATCAGAAACACTAGGGCTCGTGTAAACTGGTTGGTTTCCTGCCACAGATGCAGCTTTTAAGTGTAATTTTCAACAGGATTAAAGTCAGGGTAATTTTAGAAAAGTAATATTAGCCTACTTTATACATTTCAAAACCAGTTGTGATGTTTCTTTGGGATCATTGTCCCATTAAAACAACTGGCTGTGTCTAGGTTTCCACCATGTTCCTGCAGTTTCTAGATGCATCCCTCCTCCAAAACAACCGAGTCAATTGAATGAACACTGCAGTTGGAGAAGCGTCACATGGCTGTAGTGGTGAAAGACGCCGTTAGCATGATGCTACCAACATGTCTGACAGCTAGCACGGCGTTCTCAAAGCCTAATCTT
>NW_015114110.1:41224-62991 GCF_001443285.1 Poecilia latipinna
TCTTTTGACGAAAACCCTCTGTGGTTCTTAAGACTCCTCTGACTTTGGGCCTCTCCTTTTGGGAAGCTAACACTCCGACTCTTGAGCTGGGGTTATGACGGGTTTGAGTGTTTGGTGGTTCTTGTGTTGTTGTCAAACATGCTAACCCATTTACCGTCAGACACTAACGAGAAAAACGTAAACAGTCCCACGGGACAACAATCCCAAACGCATCAAAACTTGTTTATGAATGGATGAAGCGGGCCGGCGTTACACTTCTGACCTACGCCACGCTGACAGTTTGTGGATCATGCGTCAAAGCATCGTCAGTGCCTGGAAACCAACCAGTTTAAATAAACTCTACCAGTGAGGAGAAGCGGTCAGCTATCAAAATTACACCGCGAGCTTCTTTGGTAGCAACAGAAAGGTTGCGGTTAAAGTGGAGCTTGCTAAGGGTCAAGTATTAACGTGGGTGTATGTATACATCTGAATCCTGCTTAGATGGCCGAGCTCCTGTGCATTTGCTCTGCTGAAACTAACATCAACAGGTCAAAGGTCACTGCCTGTCCCACGCACTAGATATTTGACGTATGAGAATCGATGCTCTCGGGCCTGAGGAACGAACATCCTGCGTCTGTTCGCCGCATAAACACTATTATTATCTTATTATGGAAAAAGACAAACACCTGAAGGCCCTTTTATTAATAAAAACATTCCAATAGAGCTGCGCTATGATTGTTTTCCATAGTTTCCTTGCCGTGTTTGTTTCTATCCGTCTCTTTTCAGTAATTTCATTCGTTTGTGTTAGTTGAATCATTTTGCCATGATGTTTTATTCCTTGAAGCACTTTGTGATTCTTTTCTGTAAAAAGTGTTATATAAATTAACTTTTTATTTCATAGAAATCCTGACTTGTGCTCCGAGTTCTTTTTAAAAGCAGGAGTGCGAATGAGATGTTCTGACCAGATGGAGAATAATTCAACTCTAACTTTGCTGCTGATGTTAAAACAGAGGCCATTTAAATTAAATATTTATCCTACAAATATAGAGACATTTATCCATTTCTGGAGTGAAACATTTTGTGGTTTTTAATCCAAACTTTGGCTAAAGCTGAACATGAGACCACCGCAGCACTAATTTATCCACTGAGCTCCCAAGCTGTAATAACTGCGCCTTATTTTAAACGGCAACGTGGAACCAGCCTGGATTTCATTAGTTGGAGCAATAAGTTTCAGCGGTGCCACCCAGACCGTCTCAGGAACAAGTCCCGACAAGATGGACGTGCCCAGATAAAGCAGCATCAATTTCTCTTTCACCACAGAAAAGGCAGAAAACTAATCAGAAACACAGCTCTACGTCTAGCACACAGTCTAATCTAAAATCTGTTGCCTCCTGCTCTTTACCAACGACCAGGAAATCAGCAAAAACCACCGCCAGCAGTCCACCAATCAGAAGAGCTGAAGGAGAGACAGAGAGCCGGTCAGGTCAGGCAAGATGGCTGCTCTCTCATTTTCTACAGCAGCTCTTTTGGGGTAAGAAGAAGTGAAAAAAGAAAAAAAGAAAAAGTGGGGACGCTTGGAAAGAAATTAGATTTGCCCAAAGGAAAAAGAAGGTGAGAAAAACAGTGGGGGCGGGGGGGATGAAAAGAGGTCGCCGAACCCAATGGGAGAATTTCTTGTTCTCAGTGGATCAAATAGGGTTAAGCAGCATGGTGATCAATCTGATCTATGTGAAAGTTACGGTAATGCTAGTTCATCTTAGCAGCCCCCCCCCCCGGAAAGAAGCAGAAAAAAAAGAATCCAGGAGGCAACGTGGGAATGTTTTCCGCTCTTCTAAAACAGGTGATTTATCCCTTACTCACCTATTAGGACCTCTTTCCTCTCCAGGATGTTCTTCTGTGGCAGCTGGGCAGCAGAGCTGCCACTGTCAACCGTGTTCCCGCTGAAGTCGGGCAGTGAGTCGAGATTATTCCTGCCCTCCTTTCTGATCTCCGAGTCTCCGGTCGGGCCTGCGGCGCCCACCTCGTTGTTTCCCTCCTAAGTCGAAGACAGAGAAGGAAAACCTTAACAGGACATTTTGATTTTGATGCAATTAAATTCGTTCCGCAGAGTCGCTGCCCGGATAACCGATCCGCAGCGAGCCCAGAGAGAGTTTTTTCCATGACACACGCTGGCATTTGCAAACAAAGAGTCCCTGTGTGTCTCGAACAGGCAGGAGGAAAAGTGGCTCGTCGTCAAACAAATACACGCACACTTCATAGAACGTGGCAGCTTAATCGCGACGCGGAGAAGCCGTCAAGTACGAATGCGCGGTGCCGCTGGAAACGAACAGATTGAATCGGAGGAACGGCGGTGCTCTGCACGCAGGCAGAAGGTCAGATCTTTGCACGGCGTGAGCTACAGAAACGCAGATCAAAACCGCTTTGAATCCGTCGCTTGTTCTTAAACTTGATCTAATGATGTTCACTGGGAAATGGCTCAATAAGAGCCAGAGATAAGGGCTATTTGATCACTGTCAAAACCAATGAAGAGATCTCATTAACAGATATTGGCTGTTTACCCAAAGCCTGATCTGGATAAATTATCTTCTGACACTTATAAATGAGCCACATGTTCATCTATCACTACAACCATTAGCACTGCGGGGCTTTTTGTCAATCAAAAACTCACACACTCCTACTGCTGTGTGCATTCCTAGTGACTCTACATGGTTGCACACAGAGCCTCGCAAAAATATTGCTTTTTTTTTATTTACATTTTGCTATGTCATAGCCTACAAACTCCAGTGTATTATTTATTTTAGATGGTAGAGTAACACAGAGAAGCACATCATTTTGCAGTAGGAGGAGAAGTAAAAACACTGTCTTTTGCATGAACATGGAGACTCGATATTTTACCCATTTTTTTCTTGGTGAAACATTGGAGTCAGATTTGATATGGGGAGTCTGTGAGCATCTCTTTTCAAGTTCTGCCACAGTCTGGACTTTGACTAGGCAACAGGATTGGCCAGTGTACTTTGACTCTGATTTGCCAGTCAGAGTCACAGTACACAGTGTTTTCAGATGCATATTTTATTACAAAAGTTCAATTCCAATAAAAACTACGCGCTAATCTGTTGGCTAAACAAACGCATTTTCAGCGTACTTTTTGCTCCACTGCAGGCGAATCTTTGACGTCTCCAGCGACAGAATTAAGAAACTTGTTGTCAAAGATGGGCAAATGTGCCAGCAATTATTCTCTTCTCGGCTGAAAAAGTATCATTAGCCCATTTCTTTATAGCTACCTCACAAGTAGCTGAAAGAAAAAAACTTGGTGTCACCAAGAAGAAGTTTTTACGATGTTCAAAAGTGCCATCACCATCTCCTCCAGGGGATTATACGACTGACAGAATGATGTCGCCACCAGTACAGAGCTTAGCCAACATTAGCATCAGGTGGGATGTGAGTGCATATAGGCACGGTGAGGCATATACAAAATGATATATTACACTACAAATCATACTTCAACTACAGAATCTGAAAAGAAATGCAAACATGTTGAGGCTGCAGCACGCAGTTAATGTAACTGTTGATCATGACTCAGCTTTGAGGTAATAAACAGCCAGAGGAACAGCTTGAGTTTAAGCAGGGATAAACTTGGCTTCATGGTTTGCTTAGATTTGGGAAACGGTTATTGTGGAGTAAGATTAACGGTGGAACAATTAATTGACGTACATCTTGAAACGGTCCGAAACGTCTGCGTTTCTATATGGATTTGACGGTTTTTCCCGCTTCATTTCCACGATCAGGTTTGCTCGTTAGTCGTTTCATTTGCCCTTTACTCGCTCCGCAAAGTTCAGCTGTTGGTTGTCAGATCTCTGCTCCGATCCTGCCATTGTCAGCTGACTTATTAAGTCACTTTAACCTTCTGCCGGCCGTTTGCAGAAATATCTGCGTTCGGCTTCTGTTTTTCTGCATTTTGAGACTTTTGCTGCCATTTATCAGTGATCAGAAATGTTCCTCCAGCGTGGCTCACTCCCAGGAGAGCGAAGAGAATGATAAGGGTTGGTAATCACTGAAACCAGCAGCCTGCACAGCCCCGACTGACACTTTGGTAATTTGAACGTCCTCAGACTGGAGTTGCGGTTGCATTTTCCGCCTTCGTAATCCTCCCACCCAGCTCATCAAGCCGCACCAATGCAACCACTGTTGAGCTCTCATTACATTAGAGGCACCGATTAACAGATCCAGAAGCTGTAAAGTGAACCCACAGCGGCCAGATGCACGAGCAGGAACGTGAAAAGCAGCATCATTTAGGGGAGAACGGATGTTTTACTGCATGCTTTAACTCTGCACCGTAAAAACTGAGTTTTGGAGCACATATTATACATATACATATCAAAAAACTAGCCAATAAAATGCAATGTCCAAATCCTACGAAAGTTTATTAGTTTCTAATTAGAACATTAAGTGATAGTTAAAGTCTAAGAATAAATATGTTTTCTGACAAGATTTTGATAAGAATATAACTGAAGGTGTTACATTGGGACCGTTACTCACCAGTAATAGCAGCCACACAATTATAGGTTATTAAATAACTACCACTTGTAGTTATTTAAGTAAAATAATTCTGAAAAATTACATTTTTCTCCTTCAAACTGGCAGTAATGTCTGTTGTTCAGTGTAAACTCTAGAGTCTATACTGAACTTAAAATATACATATTTATATTTGTAAAATATAAATCTGAACAGATGAGTCCTTTTCTTTACACATTTATGAACCACTTTATGTTGGAGGCAAAACAAAATATAAATGAAGCAAAAAATTAGTGGCTGTAATCTGACAAAACGGAAGAGTTGAACATTTTTTGGTAGCGCGACTGCAATCCAGATGATTAATCTGAACTTTTCCCCACCTGTGTGGTTGCGGGCGGCTGTGGGCGGGTCGTTCTCTCCGTCGGGACGCCCTGGGTGGTCCTCGACGCCGGGACCCGGGGCCTGAAGGGGACTCTGGTCTTGGCGGTGGTCGCAGCTGTGGTGGTGGGTGCGGCCGTGGTGGGCTCGGGCGTGGTCTCCGCCGTGGTGGGCGTGTCGTAATCGTAATCTGGGGTGGTTTCCGCGTCGGGGGAAAACGGGGTGGGCTCCGGAGACAGGTACACGTCCTCCTCGTCTTCGCCCGGGCCGAGCAGGTCGTCCGAGCCAGCAGAGGGCGCTGCGCTCTCCACGGCGCTGGTCGTCAGGCCGGTGGTGGACGCGGGGAAGACGGCGGGGGAGCGGGGGGCGGCGGTGGTCTGAGCCGCCCGGATTTGCTCCAGCTCCCTCTGCCTCTCCAGCTCCCGCTCTCTCTGCCTCTCCCTCTCTCTCTCCCGCTCCCTCTCCCTCTCCCGCTCTCTCTCCCTCTCCCTCTCTCTTTCCATCTCTCTGATTCGCTCTCTTTCTCTTTCCCTTTCCTGTCTCTCTCTCTCCTGCTCCCTCTCTTTTTCCCTCTCCTTCTCCATCTCCACGTAGATGCCGCTCTCGCCGTCGGCCTCGGTGGGGAACAAGGTGGAGATGACGTCCTCCGGGCTGGGGCTGGGCTCGGCCGCAGGTGAGGCTGAGGGGGCGGGGCTTGTCGCCTGGGTGGTGGAGAAGAGGATGGGCTCCTCCGTGGTGAAGGTCACGCCAGACGTCGTCGGCCTCACGCCGATGTCAGAGGCTAGACGAGGAGAAAAGAGGAAATAAGAGAATTAGTGACAGACATGCAAATGAAACCACTTCCTCTACTCAGGTTTATGGAGGGAAGCAGCTGGATGTAAATTTGAAATATAACCTCAGAAATCAAATATTCCTGTCATTTAAAGTTTAAAAAAACATTTTGCTTCTCTCGTACTTTACAGACACACATCTTTTATTCTCACTTCTTGTCTGAAACATAGTGACTTGGGAACTATGGATGTAAAAACTCAGAAAATGACACGGTGACACTGGTAAATGTCAAAATAAAAGCATCAATCCAAAAAATGTCAGGAAGTTTAGGGAGTTTTTTCTATTTTCTTTTAAAAAGAACAATTTTGTTGTACTTTACTAACATTTCCAGACATAATATGATGATTTACAGAACATTTTCTCAAGATTATCCCATTTATTTGATGAGGGAGGAATGCGTTATGTAAGTAAATCAGTTTCTGGTAGCACATCACCAACGTCTTTGAGATAACACGGGAGTTTGGAGGATCTGTGCTTTGTTGTGTCTTGGCCAAGTCGAATGGCCAAGACGAGACACAACGTTCTGCTTCAATCAAAACAAAACCCGACAGAGATGGGGGAAAAACTCATCTCCATCGTCAGAGCTTCGTAGGAGAGAAGACCACTGCTGCTGACCAAACAAAAACACAAAGATTCACTTTTGCCAAAATACAACATCCTTGATTATCCCCGGGACTTTTAGAGAAATATTCAGTTGACTAAAGACAAAAAAAAGTGAAACTTTTAGGAAGGCGTGATTCCCGTTTCATCTGGTAAGGGACCCAGAAAGTCCAACTTTCAACAGCTCAAAATAAATAAAACAAATGGTTTCAAAGGCCAAAGTCCGCACAAAGATCATTTATACTTAAATGTCGTCCAAATGTGACTGAATAAATAACATTTTGCAAAACAGAGTGTGCTAAAATTGCTCCATGTGGATTGTAAAAGATGGATTACCTCAAAAGCTTGATGGAAGTTGTTGCATTTACTTCATTTATAAAAGGGTCAGATTAGTTTAGAGCATCTTTTTCTCTTAAAACAATCGTTTGGAAACTTTTTTGATTTCTCCATGCTGTATTTGTCAGGTATTATTTCAAAATCTGAAACAAGTGAGTGTGGCAGGAAAGGAAAAGCAACAAAAATCTGTAAGGGCGTAAATAGTTTTTCCAAACATTCCTAGGATAGATGTGTAAAGATCTAGAAAGTAAATTCATATTTTATTATTATTATTACGCCACTAAGTGAGACATTTAAGGCCATGCCTCACTTAGTAGTTTCCATAACAAGCATTTATTTTAAAGCTTTTTATTCAGTTTGCAAATAACTGTAAAGGCTGCTGTGTTTGCATCTCAAATTGAACACATTTTGGATAAAAATGAAAATGAAATTTGCCACAGGTTTCGAGTGCAAGCAAGCTTTAAAAAAAAAAATCGAATCAACAGCTGCGCCTAATACATCTCCGACATTGCATACGGTTTCAGTTCCCGAGTCACATCGCCTTCTCATAACCCCCACAAAATCTACATACGAGAGCACTTTTTTATTTTTTGAAAATAAAAAGCAACCAGAGGGGCAAAACATCCAAGAGGGGGGGTGGGATACTTTTCATAGGCACGTTTTTATCAACAGAAGTGCGTTTGCCTTTCTGCTTTCGGTTGTTTAAAGCGTCGCTGCACTTAATGGCGCGAGCACTACAGGGAGGTGTTTGTGTTGTCGAATCACTTAAGAGTAAAATGATGACTTTGACACAGCAATCACAGCCCCAGTGTCATTGTTTCCCCCACATTATTTAGCTGCCTGTCAGGAGCAAGTGAACAGAGTGCAAATTGGATCGACTACAGTAAGTTCAGCCGGGGTAGAAAAGCTGCAGAGAAATAGATTGAAATCTCCAAACTTTCTTTTTGTCGTCCTGATGAGTAACTAAAAAGGATGAGGTTTCGTTGCTGAAAACATTTGTTTTGGGTCAGCTGGTGCGGACGGAGAGCTCTAAAGAGAGTTACCGCGGCGTACGCCGCTTATATACATAAAGTGCATTTTCAGAAGGAGAGGAGATGAGCAGAGCTGTGGCTCATAATGCCATTACTCCGCCTTTCATTCGGTTATAGCAGTGAAGCTCCTTGGGTTGAAAGAGAAGCAAATTGAATTTGCAGACACAAAGACACGAAGGCTGTCAGAGGAGCTGCAGAGGATATCGGAAAACGGACTCCGACAATGCGTCTTATGTTTAATGTATCAGAAGCCACAAAATACCTCCACTGAAGCAGCAGAGGCAGACATTAAACGCGCTTCTGTCTGTTAAAAGCGAACCCTGTTCTTTGGAAAGGTTCAACTCTATATCACGGTTTTAGATAAAGCAATTTGCCGGGCTGCTGTTTCAACCGCGGGGGGTTGCCTCTGCCATTCTCCACTGCCCCGAATTGTAATTTATTTCACGCTCACCCGCCAGCGCAGTGCCTTAACTGAGGGCGGCCCTCAATGAGTCACGCTCGATACGAAGAAGAAGCTTCGAAAGCCAGATCAGAAAATCGGGCTGAGTTACACCGACGTGATTTACGTTAAGCAGGTAATTCCCCAAACACGCAGGGCTGGGGACGGCGCGCGCTGCCAGATAGTTGCGTGTGATTGTCTAATCTGTGTGGACTGTAATCTGATTAGAGCAAAGAAGATCTCTGGGAATCGACCCCGGGTCAGTGGTTGTTTGAGTTTTTTTGTTTTCCCACCTCCTGCATCCAACCCAGTTGATGAGACAAACATCCGTGAAAGAACTTCAAATTTTTTTCCACGTTAGGATCAAAAGCAGGACCACGTTTCGTCGGGAAGGGTGCGGTGCATTTGTATTCAGCCCCCCTGAGTCGATATCTTGTAGAAGCAGCTTGTGCTGTAGCTACAACTGCAGGTCCTTCGGGGTATGTCTCACCCAGCTTTGCACATCTAAAGACTGTCATTTCTCTCTATTCTTCTTTTCAAAACAGGTCAAACTCAATCTGACTAGAAGGAGAACGTCTGGCTAGCCGAAGAGTCTGTGAATGAGTTTTGATTTTTATTATAACTCTGCAGGTTTAGTGTTTTTGTCTTGCTGGGATGTGAACCTCTGACCCAATCTGAAGTCTTTTGTAGCCTTTAACAGATTTTCTTAAGAAAAGCATCCTCGACACATGATGCCGCTACCATTGTGGGATGATTGGGATTGTTAGGTTTAGTTTGCCAAATTCAGTTTTTTTCTAATCTGGCCAAAACATTATTCCATCTTTCTTACATCAACAGTCGCCAATTATCGATTCAAAAAACACTATTGGTCCGTCAGTCTTTTACTTCCAGGCTGCAGAGGAAGAGTAAATGATCTCTCCACTCCATTTTGGACTGACAGACACCCTTTTTGAAAATCCTCTAAATGACATCTGCGTTTGCATCTTTGCAAAAGCCCAGAAACTATTCATATTTCTAGCAGATTTGGGTTTTTAAGGTTCTTTTAATTTGACCAACATGGTTCGTTGCACTATGTTGGAGTGACCCAGCGAGAGTCCTGTCTTAAAACTGACATGTAATCTGAGGAGAGAGCCAAAGATTAGGGTGATGGCAAGGAGGCTTTCCAATCTCAAAAGAGTTTCAGTTTACCAGTGGGAACGTGGAAACAAAACTGCTCAGCTCCTATAAGACGGGTCTGAGTTTTATGTTTGTTGTTTTCTAACTTAACTTTTCAATAAAAATCTTAGGAACAGCCATTTTTCTTTTAAATCAACACTTCTTTTGTGTAGTTTTATGATCTTTTGAGAGCTGCCTTTCTTATTTAGGATCAGAAACAAATATTCGCAAATATTTGCAGCTGGTTGCACAGAACTGAAGCAGAACAATCCTGGGCAGCGTTTATTATCCTCATTAACAGGTACCCAAACACCCCGACCCCTCCGCTGGTCTGTCAAGTTTTTTTTTTTCTCTCCCTCTACATAAAGCATGACTGGACATTAATTACTAATTAGGCGACTTCTAAAGCCAATCGAGTTGATCAAAAGCAGAATTCCCTTTAATCTTCACAATTATGCGCTACTTTGTGTTGCTTTTATCACATAAAATCTCCATAAATACACAGCATTTGAATGTGAAACAGTTCAAGAGGAATGAATGCATGTTCATGAGGAGGCCTGTCTGTGTGGACCAGTTTGGTTTGGGGGCAGAGGGTGGGCTGGAGGCTTCGGGGGTCAGCAGATTGAAACGAGGCAGCTGTCGGGGTTTGAAAGAGCCAGGGCGCGAGTGCGTAACCCGTCACTCGCAACAACAACACCAACACAGACACACTTACAGCCGGAGCCGGAGCCCGAGTAGAGGTCCTCGTCATCGTAAAAGTCATCTCTCGTCGAGCCTTCGTCATCGGCGGGTTGAGACCACTTCTGCGCCTGTCGGAGGGACAGAGAGAGAGAGAGAGAGAGAGAGGTGCAAATGGCAAAGATTAGAGCTGTTCGTCACGGAGGGCCAAGCCGCTCGTCGGTTCACTCGAAAGAGGAACCACTCTGGCAGATTGCGTCCACACACACACACACACACACACACACACACACAGACGTGTGCAGCTGTCTGAGAGGAGGTGCGGGCTGCATTATGCTGGACGGGGCAACATCTGTCAGTCTGTGGCTCTCTGGAGGAGCATAGTTAATGAGTTGATCTAAAGCTGGGATTCTGGCAGGGAAACATCAAAGCTTTTTCTGGGGGGGGGGAAGGGAAGGAGGGCAGTGGGGGGGGGGTTAGTTAGTCTCTGCTTGTAAGTGATGCTCAGACTGCAAAGCACCAAAGGATAGGACTGCAATTAACTTCTGAGGTTGGCAATTTTTCAATATACATTAATGGGGTGTGGGGGGGGATGTTTTGAATTAATTTCTTTTAGAGGGTAAAATGTTAGAGAATGCAGGATTTGTTTTCTGTCAAATTGCAACATTGAACATTTCTGAACTGTGCATTATCAGAATCCACACAAAGTCGCCAGAGAAATCTGGCTCGAAGCTACTGGTACTTTTAGCATAATGTTCAAATTCATTTAAAAATTTGTTTACAGAAAGAATATTTTCTGGGAATAATTCTGTATTTTAGTCTGGAAATGCATTGATCAATTTGCCCCTTTTTTTATTTTAAACTCCTTTTCATACCAACATAACACCGTTTTGTTCAAATCTAAGCTTATTTCACTCAAACTTTTCTATTCTCATTTACCAAATAACTGCATATATGTTTGTTACAGGTCATTATTTCCAGATTTGTAGTCATAAAATTGCTTAAATCTCACACATACAATTTAATTGATTTTAAATTTTAACGACTTGGTCAAGATGAGAGCTTATGACACCTAATTAAAGTAAAAATAAAAAAAAACTCTAAGTGATCTCCTGCTGGTAGTTATTGCAAATTTTCTAACAGGAACCTTTGGGTAGAATATTGAAAATTAATCCTAATCCTACATTTTTTGAGCAGGTATGAAAAGGTCCCTACAAGCAAAACATTAAAAAAATAAAATAAAAATTGTCTATTTTGGGCATGCCGAGATGAAATAATGGTGTCTGAATGCGGCTTATAGTTTGTTGGGGCTGATCTAATGGGGCTAATTTCCAATGGGATAAAAAAGGTCAGTGTTCAACATATTTTCTGGGCTAAATAAAAAAAAAGGACTGGCTGACCTGAAATATGCATAAAAAAGATTTGCGAGGGTGTTTGGAGGGGAAAATGGCTGTGCTTGCAGTAATTTCCTTTAAAATGGGGAACAGCAGCAACAAGACCAACGTATGAGACATATTTTCTTGCTACACAGATAATCAATAAGTTAATCAACCAACTAATTGAGCAAGATGAGAGTCTTTAGCTCCTTCACAGTAGATACAAAAACAGGGACTGTTCAGCACTAAAAGTGTCCAACACGAGGGTGTCTAATGTAATGATAAAAGATTATTTATTGCTAAAATAACTGGATTATTTTTAGCAACAAAATTTAAAGGCAATCTGTCAAAAGAAAAATGTACAATTTCATATCAATTTATCAAGCCGGCAAACTAAAAACCAACAGATGTTTTTACTTCATAAGCTGGAAAACATGACATATTCTTTGCTTTGTCGATGGTAGAAAAAAAAAAAACCTGCTGTACATTGGAGATTACATTCAGTCCGAATCATTTCACCGAATCCCCTGCACCTCCTGCCCCTCTCCACCTTAATCCAGGTTTGTTTGTCGGGAGCCGATGGGGGCGAAGCTGGAGCCCTGCCGGGGGTCATTCAGGGGGTAATCGAGGATCGCTCAGATAGCCGGATCTCTAAAGCGAACGACCTCGTATTTCCAAACACTGCGAGGTCGATCCCCTCCTCCCTCCATCCTCATTCATCTCCCTCTCTTTCTCATGACCTTAATCCCAGATCCCTGCGATATTTAACACACCCTTCAGCGCTCAGAGGCTTTTCTCATCACAGCGGGTCAACTGATACGGCCGCCGCAATGCGTGCACTTTGTCACAATACGCGCCGCGGTGCAAAAGAGAAACCTCGCATGGCAGGAAAACGTAGCTGTCCCCGTCGAGACGGCTTTATCGCGGTTGTTTTCGGCGTCGAAAAGATCGTCTTTAGCAGATTCGTATCGGTATGCAGGGAGGCGTTTGCCGTCAAATCGCTCTGAACTGCAGCTTTCGAGCACTTGAACTCTGCCGAAGCACCTCCTCGCTTCTGTTATACCCAAAAGCTTTAAAAAACACACAAAAAAAAACAAATTTTCTATACATTTTTCTTCGAACACGGAAAACAGTGCAATTATAATTACAAAAGAGTTAAACTCATGCATCTTCTTATTTATTATCCCCGTGAACGTGTTCTTGTAGTGCTGAGTTTGCAGAGAGGAGCTTTATGGAAATGAGGATTGTCCCGGCTTTCAAACTTTCCGAATCAAAACTTTTAAATTAACTTTGAACAAGGAAAACGCCTGTGTTTTTCATCCGTACTGTAAAGGTTGGTAGATTAACTGTGAATGTGTTTTATTTTCTACCTCAAATGTTTTCAGAATAATGTCAGGGTGCTAACTTTCTCATGGAAGACAAACACTGTGAGCAAAGTCTGCAATCTGCAGCACAAAGGAAAAAGAAAGTACACCCTTTCTGCCGCTTCCCTCGGATTCTAGCCAGATGCTGGTAATGAAACGAAACTGATCATCAGAAAGTGTGAGCGCCTCTTTAGACGCAGGAGTGAGTTTCAACTGAAGAAGAAACAACGTCCTTTAGCAGGCAAATCCGAAACAAACTGTGGAGCACAACGCCGGAGAGGCCATGATGTAGTCTGGCTAGCCCAGATTTACAGCAGAGTGTCTGGAGAGCAGACCTGACAACAAGCAAAAATAATCTTTTCTGCAAAACCGAATGAATCGGAACAAAGCTGCAGTCTGCATTCAAAGTGGTGTTGCAGATAAAAATCCTACAGAAAACAACTACTTCAAGCTATTTCTGCTAAAGGTGCTTTTTTTTCTACAAGCTGTTGAATTATAGAGTACACTTACTGTAGTTACTCCCAAATTTTAAAACCTCTTGGACTTCAGGTTAGGTTTTGAACGCTTATAAGGACTTTCAGATATAGCTAACGTGTAAAACTGGAAACAAGGTGCAACTTATCAAAGTCCTTTAAATAAAGGGGAAATCTAACAGTTACCAGATAATGGCTCCAACAGCACTTAAAGTACTTCATGTTATTTTATCGCAAAGCGTTAAAACACACCCCGACTTGTTCCGATGTCAGACTCTAAGCCTCGTTCACCAGTTTAATTCATGATCAAACTTCATCTTTAGTCAGTAAAAGATACATACAGTCAGGGTTTCCCCCAGTGTTTTATAAGCCTGGCGGGCCACCAGGCTTTACTTGTGGCCCCTCCAGGCTAAGCACTGCTTATTTACTTAAGTTTTTTTTTTTTTAATGCTTGCATTTTTTAAGACTTTATTGTTGGTATTCAGGTGTTGATCTTCCAATCTTTCAGAAGGACATAATTATCACGTGATATTTTCAAATTTCCTGTCAACTTTGAACATTTTTTAACTGAAAAACCAAGACTGGCCTCTGGATGAATGACCGCCCTCGTGCCCAACCACCAGGCTTGGCAAGTTTTCATGGGGGAAAACCTTGTACAGTCCAAATGTATTTTGAAACTTGATTTAATCAGCTTTTTGATCAGCTCAATAGTGGTCCAAACAGTCCATCAGAGGACTTTCATTTCTGTCATTTGTGCATCAGTTTAAATGCACAAATGATCGCCTACCTGGCTCCTAAAAAAAATAAGAAAATAATGTACTTTAAGCTCCTAAATTGTAATCCACAAAACAATGTGTTACATCAAAAAAAAAAGAAAGAAAAAAAAGCCATGCCCATTTTACATAAGAAGTCCGTGGTTAGAAAAGAGCTATTCTGTTTGAAGAATGCAGCTGAACAAGCGATCAGCCTCACCACCGTTTTTCTTTCATCTTTGAATGCATTATCCTCAGCTTGCCTCCAAATCTTGGCTGATTCACACTTTGAACACAGGAGGAACTGTGCTGGCAGTGGGAAGTTCTGCGTTGCGGTCGAGCTGACGTCCGTTCCTCGCTTGTTCTTTGGTCTCCGTGTGCTCCGAAATCAAATGAAATGACTGTAATGAATTCCCAAAATGTCCGGCAGGAAACCACGAGCTGTGTGACATGGTGCAGATGCGGGACTTAACGTGGCATTGTGTGAAATTTTGGTGTGAAATATGCTGTTGAATTAGATAATAAGACACATGAAGGAAAGTCTTATAAATTTTTTTTTACAAATCTGAAAACTGTGAGTCCATGTGAGTTGATTCCCTCCAGATTCTCCTTTTTCTGTACTTACAGCTTCACATGAATATGTTCAGTTTTACATTAGAGCTGGATAATATATGGAGTGTAACACAGAATAAGACATGACGAGTATGATCACTTTTGTTTCCTGCTACTGTAATCTGGAAACGCTCATCCCAGATCTATCTCAGTAAACATTAAGTGGTACATTGCTCCAGAACTGAAAAAGACAAATCTGAAGTCTCAGTTTTTGCTGCAGGTATTGAGAAAAAAAAGGGGGGAAAAAAGCCTATAAATCTGACCATAGCAAACTTATCTCCTCAGCAATCTTAAGCCCATCCTGAGGCCCCACAGAGCTGTTTTCTCCAGCCTGTGTGATACTAATTGTACCAATACACACACACACACACGCACGCACGCACGCACGCACGCACAAGCTCCTCCCCGGCTCCAGACATAGGAAACTCGATGCCCTTAAAAGCCAATAAAAGCATAATGGAATCTGGAAACCCGAGCATCTCAGTCCATCACATCGCAGCGTGAGGTAAAGATGAGACGCTATATGTACCTCATGAAAATGAAATTGACTTGGAGTTGTTTGGCGCGCGGACAGAGCATGAAGGCTGAGAGTGAGTTTGCGTGTGTGTGTGTGTGTGTGTTTGTGTGTGGCGGTCCGCTGACGTCAGATCCTGAAAAAGTGCAGAAAAACGGTGAAAAGACGTCTCGGTGCGAGCGAGCACGGCGCGGGACAGTGTGCGCTCGCGCGTGAGCGCCGTATTCCAAGGTTTTACAATGAAGACCGTTGCTATGGGCAACCTTTGCCTTTCACAGAATTTCCCCATCTTCCCGTGAGAAGCTAGCAGACGCACACAAGCGGAGCAGCAGACACTCTCTCTCACACATATATATATAGGAGTATTAACCACACAAGAAAAAAGGTGTTATGCAACATCAAATAAACAACCTAAAAAGAAAAATAACACCATAGCTTCGCTTCCGGGTCCCCCACCCCCTCACTTTCTGCCCGTTCCTGCCCCCCAGGCCTCCTTTCGCCTTCTCCTTGGATCCGCAGACTCCGTGCCAGCGTATCTCTGTCCTCGCCCCGTTTTCCTTTCATCTTAAACTCCGTTTCTTATCTCAAGGGTAGCCCACTAAATTCAGCGTGACTCCAAATAAAAAAAAACAAACAAAAAAAACAAAACACGCGCACGGTTAAATAAACACACCCCGCCCACAAAGCGGCTCCGCAGCTCAACCCTGGGGGCCCCATTTAATGCTCAAGTCCCCTCTAGGACCGACTGCAGCTATAGCTAGAGTTTGCTGCGTCTATGTTTATCTCAACAGTTAATAGTAAATTATAATCACAGTCTGTGCATGGACATGTTTAATTTATGCGTCAGTATGTGTGAACTCATGGCATGGTGGGCAGGGGTGCGTCACTGTATGTAATTACAGTGTGTGTGTGTGTGTGTGCGTGTGTGAGTGTCTGCATGGGAGTAATCACAGGTTTTGCTCGTCATATATTTACAATCAGATGTGAAATTCAGGGGCTCCAGCTCAGCATTCCCCCCGGCCCCCCTCTTCCTAGGCCTGCAGAGGCTGCCACATTCAGCCTGGGCCCTCAAAGCTAACTAACCGCAACAAGACTCGACGAGCTCCTTATAACCCAGGGCCAAAATCATCCCAACGTTGCCCTCGATTTTCCCTCTGCTGCTGCTGCCTTTTCTTCCCCACTGGTTATAAAAGGAGACTGTAAGATGACAACCGTATTCAGATGGATTTGGGGGAGTGGATGGATGCAATCCCGCTTTTTTTTTGGCGTCGTTTGAGGCAGCGCCACTGTAAGGCGTGCGGTGCCAGCTGGAGTCGGTTTTAAAACAATCTGGGGATCTTGGAATTTCTAATTATGTTTAGATTTTTTCCGTGAAGAGAGAAGCTGTCTGGTCAGGGCTCATTTTGCTCATCTTGTGGCAGTGAGGTGATCATCTTGTGATTCTGTTGAGGTGTTGCGAAAGCTCGTTTTTCCTTTCTTCAGTTCGTCCAAATTGTTGACTCTGATTTCTCTAATCTTCCTCTTGACAACGGTTAAGGTCAGCACCATTTCCTGGCCTGTCAAGAACAATGATAAAGTCATTAAAGCAGACACTTTTGGAAGACTGTCCCAAGTGGAAAATGCAGGAAGAATCTCTATAAAGCTCGTCCTGAATGTCCAGACAACTCATTGTTCTGACTTTGACTTGAATGAACCAACAACATGACTCACTAAATCATCACAGGCTGCGGAAACTTTACGCTAGGCCTCAAAACAATGAGCAACAGCCCAGCTGTACCGTCGACTAGGTAGCATCTGGTTCGTACTTGCCGTCTGTTGTTCAGGCCAGCTGTAAACGTCCCATTCATGCAGAGTGAACGGTGCTGAGCCAAACAGAGCAACAAGGCGGAATCCTTGCACGGTTTAATAAACACACAGAGGGGAGATTTATTGGAGAACATTACTTGCGCTTCTAAAAATACATAAAAGTAACACATGCAACATCAACCTTTGTTGTTAGAGTCGCGTATCAGTAATGCATGTCCGCTAGAGATTCTTCTTCTGATGCCGAGTGTTAAAGCCGATTTCAGCTGCAGCAACGTCCACAGTTTAAAACAGCAACTGCTGTGGATGAAATGGACCTAAAGTACGTCGGTCACAATGAGCAATAGATCAATTGATCGCATGGTAAACTGAAACGAGCGCAACGTTTTCCATTGGCATGCTCGTTTGTGTAGTTTGTTTAATCTCTAAACAGATGGTTCCCATTATTTTTTATTGAAAAGTCAGCATTTTGTCAAATGCTGCAAACATTTGACTCAATAGAAAGTTTATAATTTTTTTTTTGTTACAAAGTCATGTTGCAGTTTTGGCTGTTTTTCTTGACTGAGCTTATTGATTAATATGTTTTGAAAGGTGACTTCATAATACGTTTTATTTCTTTTTCACTTTTTTTTGGTTTATTTATTTTGAATATTTAAAATAGCTTTCCAGTTTCAGTTTTACACATTCTCTGGAAATGAAAGTTTATTGAACTTTGAGAGGATCTATTTGCTTCATCACTTCAAGGCTGTGGTTATTCCGGTTGCTTTTAATCCACTTTTTTAAACCACACTTTTTCCTTCCATCTAAATTCATTTAATATGGATTGGATATGGCACTCTATAAAACAGACAGCTTCTTCAGCAATGACTTTATGGCTTTTCAGTCTCATGATTTTGTCGACCATGACGTTTCATTTAATCGTTTTTTTTTTTTTTTTTTTGCTTATGAATCAAGTTTACAATCAAATAATTTTTATGTTTATAGCTTACAGCTTATGAAAGTCAAAACTAACCACAATATTCCAAATGCATCACATTTAAAAAGTGAAGAGAGTTTCACTTTTTAGATAAAATTTCTGAGCTTAATTCACTTTTTTTGATTTTTCTAATTTGAGACGCTCCTGTTTGTCCTCCAGAGGAACGTTGCAACATTTGCAGTGACTCGGCTGGAAACGTGATCTGAAGCTGACATCAGGCACTTCACTGCAAAATTGATCAGACAGATAGTGTTTGTCAGCTTGTTTTACAGCTGCAGAGGCTGGACTACATACCTGGGCTGACATTTTCACACATTATTATTATTCACAGGGCCCAATCTGTTCCACAACTAAAGAATCAAAGGAGGGGGAAAATAGAGACACACAGAGAGAGAGAGAGAGAGAGAGAGAGAGAGAGAGATCAAGGTGTGTTTTGTCTGTGGAAAACAATAAGGGTGTCTGTGCCGCACAACTATTTCTGTGATATCAGGAAGTGAGATAAGAATAGGCGGCAGAGCTACAGTATTTATGTGCATTCAGAGACGCACAAGCACTGAAATCCTTGTGCTGGTAAAGGAGCAGCTGGCAGATCAGCATGACCCAAAAATGATTTCTTTGCTTTGTATTTCTGCTCGGTCTGCCTAACTTCGGCTCAGATCTCCAGGCTGCAGCCGCTCAGAAAGGTAGCTTCAGCGCGATCGACTTCAAACGCAAACCTCCGTAACCCGAGAGGCTGTATTGTAATCTTACAAAAAAAAAAAAAAAAAAAAACGCAGGCGATTCTTCTCCTTCATTGGAGAAATAATCACCAAATGTGGTTTTTAATATGCGAGATTGCACCGGAATGAGTTTTCTTGACTGCCACGGCACGTTTGAGCTTTCAAGCTGTGAAGAATAATTTAAACACTCCCTCTCCTCTCCGCCACCATCTGTGACTCCTCTATCTATCCCTCTATTTACTGCAGCCACAGCAGTAAAAGGAAACAAGCGAGACAAAGACAGTGAAAGACACCGAGGTCACGTCCATTCATCCCCCCCCCCCCCCCCCTCCCCTACAGAAAACAGACAAATATCAGTCTGGACCAGACATGGGGCAGGATGAGATTCTCACGGTGCAATAAGTGAGAAACATTAACCCAGTTTCACTGTATTTGCACAAAAGTTTTTTGTTTGCTTCTTCTAAAACGTTGTGGACATGCTCCATATTTGGTTTGCGCCTTCTTTCAGGTAGCTGACTGGCAGAGTGCAGCAACAAGTGCGAGGTGGGGCTATTAGGACTCTGTCACTTTTCCTCACTTTCTCAGTAATAAAATCTTTAACCATAATAATAATGTGATTTAAGGTCCAAAACTTGACCTGGTTGGTCT
Source organism: Poecilia latipinna (assembly GCF_001443285.1). Classification (NCBI taxonomy): domain Eukaryota; kingdom Metazoa; phylum Chordata; class Actinopteri; order Cyprinodontiformes; family Poeciliidae; genus Poecilia; species Poecilia latipinna. Next base: position 60,401 of record NW_015114110.1, read on the forward strand.
GAATTAATCTGTTTTTAAAGAAATTTGGGCTCAACTTTGTTTCTACAAGCTAATGTTGTGACAATTCAACCGTTTCTGTTCGGTTTATGAGCCTGCACCACGAGGCGAGGCAGAAAAAATAAAATCCCGAAGATTATTATAACCCAAGATTCCACGAATCCGTCATTTACAGCTTCAGGCACCGATATTAAATATCAGTCATCACCCACTCTAGACCCTTTCCTCAGATTTACTGCAAAGTTTTTCATCCTAGTTGATTTGTAGAAAAACATGCGCTTGCATTGAAGCTACTGGGATGAAATGTCCCCCCCCCCCCCAATCAAAGCCCATCTATATTTATATTTGTACTGAATATACTTGTATATTCAGTACAAATATAAATGTCTAATGTGTCACTACTGCAGGTGGCCCCCACCAGGCGCTCGTGTTGACTGTGCCGCTTCTTGTGCGTTCTTGACTTGTGTGGCATAAAGGCTTAGATTTGCAAAGTGGACTAACAGGAGGCACAAGTTTGCGAGCGAGTCTGTTTCTAAAATAAATAACTGCAGAAGCAAAGAGGCTCCCAGATGGCGCAGAAGTCACAAAGAATGGTTTTATCTCAACAGTTTAAAAACCGAGACGTTAAATTGTTGCATCAAATGAAAGCAAAAGTTGCAGATTTCCTTTCCGAGAGCTGATGCGCATCGGCCAGCAGGAGAAACAAAAGTCACAATGTGATATAATGAATATATACGTTTATTTCACTGCCAGGAGATTTATGGAGCCCAAAGCATGTAGATCCATTTCTCCAAGTTGAATTTATGAGAACCATTTAGCACCGGACCCTCCGATTCAGATTTGGCTTCACACTGGTCAACATCAGTGTCTGAAATATGATTTAAAATCCCCATCAAGACAAACTTTGTGAACAGGTAAAGAGTTAAGCCAGGTCCAAATTAAACCCTATTCATTAAAGATAGGAAGCCATTTCTGATCATTTATGTGTAAAAGTAAGCGTATAAATACAATTTAGTGCATCTTAATCTATTTTTTCCGACCAACCAAGGCCAAGAAAACTTGATTCGAATTTGTTTCATTTCTTGTAAAGATAAAAACTATGCAGCATTTCAGAAAAAAAAAAAAAAAAAAAAAAACTTCATAAAATTCTAATTAAAATTTAATGTTCATATTTACAGAAGGTGGAATCACGAGACCTTTTGGCTTTTGTGCGTAATCAAATATGCTGATGACTCAGCTTTATTACTACAAGATCCCCCAAATTCCCTTCCCATTCAGCCACTTTCTCCCAGCTAATATTTCCCAGTATGTGTGTAAAAATTAATAATTTACGTCCGCCTATTGAGAGTCTGTGTCGAGCTTGTTCAGGTCGTCTCTAGAGCCTCCTGTGCGCAGAGCCGATCCGTATTACCGCTGCAATAAAAGTATTCTGCGTCCTTGCGAACGTCCTGTCTGAAGGCCGGCGCTGAATGTCAAACTTTTTCCACAGGCGCAGCTGACAGATCTGCTTAAAACAATAATCATCATGCGGCTGGGCGTTTAGAAAAGAGAAGCGCATAAAGAGGGGGGTAAAATGATGCTTGCGGGGGCATATTTCGAGCATCCCAGCAGCTTAATTCGCCGTAGGAGGAGAGAACAGGCTCCGTAAAGCAGCTGCTGATTCACAGCCGTCTCTGTGGCTGCTCCTCTCCAGAGCGGTCTGAGCCACGCTGATAAGAGACACGGAGTTTGCCCATCTCTTTACCTGGAAACGCTTGAACTCTTTGGCACAAGCTCCTCCGCAGCCACTCGAACGCTTACAGGAAGCCATGCAGCCTATTTACTGTTTGTCTCGCTCCACACCCATCTTTTCTTTCCAGAGTGGATCCCTGACCCCGTCAGCAACGACCTCTAATCTCCCTCCATCTCCTCGGTTGTTTTTTTTTCCTGCTTCGCGTCTCTCTCCAACCAGCTGGGCAGGCGGCCAAGCTGGGCGCTAACACGGTACAGTAGGACAAGATGCGAGGGAGATATAGAGGCCGGGCGGCGTGTTTATGTGGGGGGGAAGGTTACCAGGTGATGGCCTGGTTAAGACACCTGCCACCTTGAGCAGAGATTAGCACAGAAAGCCTCTGCACAGTCATGCTGCTCGCGTTTTCTGGCACCGCACAACACATACGCACAGGTGGATGGATGTGCAGGATCCATCCCGTGACGATGACGTCAGCATTAAAACGGCAAACACCTGCACACCCACAACCACAAGGATCAAACGGATCACGTCTCCGTCTTTGATATTGGTTTATGACATGATTTATCATCAGTTGGTTGTTTGTGAATGATATTCGTCCATTATTTCTGTTTGCCTAAGAGTTGGAAGAAAGAAAAAAATGTGATTATAGGTTAGTTGTGAGGATTATTGTGCTTCCAAGGGGCTCGACTTTCTCATAATCTTTTAATGGGCAGATGGCACGACAACGCAACCCAAGTTCAAAGAGAAATTTTGAAAGGCCTTCAAAAAGGGAAACATCGATTGAGAAAAATCAGGATCCCGGAAAGCAAATTAAGAAAGCAGAAGCAACTGTGAAATAAAGGTCTTTTTAGAGCCTCATCTA